>NC_062518.1:24630796-24828296 GCF_022655615.1 Tachysurus fulvidraco | reverse complement strand
GAGAGCAAATTTTTTAAATGTTAGGTATGATTGTAATCATGTGATGGACAATTTACTTTATGTGCAAAGTGCAGACAGGGACATACAGTAAAGAGTCCCACCACTCCTCAGTCCCAGTTCACGTAACACTTTATGCCCATGAACCCTCCAGATCTAGTTCTTTACTAAAGAAAAGCTATTCATGAAAAGCTAGATGTGTTTTCAGCCTGGACTTAAACACTGAGACTGTGTCTGAGTCCCGAACACTCATTGGAAGTCTGTTCCATAACTGTGGGGCTCTGTGAGAAAAAGCTCTGCCCCCTGCTGTAGCCTTTTGTACTGAGGTGCTACCAAATAGCCTGCACTTTTTCATAGAAGTAGGTGTGACAAATCATAAAAAAAAACAAAAGATATCTTGGGTACTGTGGCACGAGTCCATTAAGTGATTTATAGGTTAATAATAGTATTTTTATAATCAATGCGAAACTTGACTGGGAGCCAATGCAATGAGAATAAGATGGGGTGATATGTTCATATCTTCTGGCTTTAGTTAGGCTTCTAGCTGCTGCGTTCTGGACTAACTGGAGCTTGTTTATGCTCCTACTGGAACAACCAGACAGTAAAGCATTACAATGATTCAACCTAGAGGTAACAAATGCATGAACTAGTGTTTATGTATCATGTAATGACATATCATGTAATGAGATATTTCTTATCTTAGCAATATTTCTGAGATGAAAGAAGGCTACCTTTGTGATATTATTTATGTGAGCTTCAAATGAGACCGGTATCAATAAATCAAACATGGTCTTACTGCTGCACATGATGTGATAGAAAGACCATCCAGAGTTACTCTGTAATCAGAAAGCTTACCTCTGACTGCTTGTGGTCCTAGTAAAAGCACTTCTGTCTTGTCCGAGTTAAGCAGGAGGAAGTTAGTAAGCAAGCATCCACCGTCTTCTGTCCTTCACACAATCTTCAGTCTTATTAAGCTGGTGACTCACATCTGACTTAGCTGAAACATATAACTGTGTGTCATCGGGATAACAGTGGAAGCTAATACCATGTTTACATACAATTGCATTAAGGGGTAGCATACAGTATAAAGCATACGTAGTAACTGGACATTTCTGATTGCTGTGCTGTTTTGTTGTGGTAGGTTGTTTTTTTTTTTTGTTTGTTTGTTTTTGTTTTTTGTATGTGTATAGCTTAATTTATGGTTGAATCTGATATATTTATGAGGATGAGGTTCACGTCTGAGTCATGTTCTTCTCAAGGTTTCTGCCTCATCTCATCTCAGGAGTTTTTCCTCTCAGGCTTGCTCATTAGGGATAAATGTTAGAGATAAATAGGAACTTAATTATTATTCTGTTTCTATATTTATGTAAAGCTGGTTTGAGGCAATGTGAATTTTTAAAAGCGCTATACAAATAAATTGAATCTGATATATTTATATTCAAAAGGAATGATCTATCTATCAATCAGTGCATCCATCCATCCATCCATCCATCCATCCATCCATCCATCCATCGCTCCTAAGTCACACACTACTTCTTCTAGTATAAAACAAAAACCAAAGAAAAGAGAAAATATGTGGAATTCAGTTACCGTTCAGTAAATTCATTTTCTATTTTTTGCTGATAACATTAAAAACAATTCTGGTTGCAGGTAACTCTCCATCTGATGAGTCAGAAGAGTGGGATAAAGAGGCACGCACTCTCACCTATCCAGCCTATATAGCCAGCCTGCTGGACTCGGGGGCCAAGCGTTTGTCAGCAGGTGTGCGCATGGACTGCAGCAGCCAGGGCCAGTGCCCCCCCTCATGCCACCTGTGCCACATGAGCCCTGGGACCCAGAAGCCATCAGAGCCTGTGCTACTCCAAGTCACTAAGGCAGCTCCAATCTATGAGCTTGTCAACAACAATGAAACCTACCAGGTGCGTGCGTGTGTGTATGCGATGGATCTATCTATCTATCTATCTATCTATCTATCTATCTATCTATCTATCTATCTATCTATCTATCTATCTAATAATATTATTGGATAAAACATCCTGTTTCTGTTTGTACCCAAAGATAGTTAACTGAGATCCCATGGTAAGAAAAATATTCTTACTATTGCCCATTAAAAATGGCCGTGCAGATTGAAAGTGCTTGAAAAGTTCAGTGTGCATTGTTGTGCTAGGCAAATATTATTCAAAAAATAGGTTATATAACGTTTATAAAAATGATTTTAAAAAAAATCTGTTTATTTCTGTATAAGCTCACAGTATTCTTAATGGAGAGCGCAATGGTGAGTGACCTAAGCATGGAGAGCGATATCAGCAAGCATAAGGTGCCATGGATGTGCACACACACACAAAGGTACTTATCGGCGTGTAGTGAACCTGAGAGGCTTCTGAAAGCACTCTATTTCTCTAAGCACGGAGACACGTACACCTCCTTTCTTGCTTGGCTGGGGCTAGACTTTGGTTACAAGTGAAGTTAAAGTAAGGGATTCTACACTTAAAAAAATGTCATTTGAACTTTCTTATGCTAACGTATTGTCATTCTCAAAAAAGAATGAATGATTTCTGTTGCTGACGTTCTGTCCTTGGGGACATGCCATTAGTTATTCTCCCAGCTGTGAAGTTAAAAGATTTCAAGCAGTGGGAAAAAAAAGTCCTCAAAATGACTAACACTGCATCATTTATAGGAACCTAAAGGGGCCACACACATAGGGGACTCTCAAGTGGTGCAACAGAACAACGTTTACCCCATCTTCAGGAAATCAAATTCTGATACTGTTACTTTTTGTTGTGGTTGTGAGTCTTATAGATCAGGGTGTGCTGTCTGTGGTGGGAGGGGTGGCATTACTCCAACCATTACTCTCAGTTGCGGATGTTTACTACAGTAGCTCATGTATGCAGCAAGTAGATTTTGCCATCAAATGTGTTGTGCTGTTCTGTGTCATAGTTGAAGTAGTCAGCATTTTGACAAGGCATGCTAAAAGTGTAAGGAAAGATGTGTTAGCATTTACACTGACTGGGAAGATGAGGAAAAGCTGGCGAGTGGGAACTGGCAAATGATTAAGTTGAAGTTATTTTCTTTTAAATTCCACTGTCTTATGTCAATGATTCAAATCGTTGTGTAATAAGCTTAGTGCACTGAAAGACACCAGGTCATGGGATGGTGTGTTTTATTTCTGTCTAGTCAGGTTGTTTTAGCTCTATGGTTTTCAAAGTGGGATAGACCTATAAATAATGTCAATTTAAATAAAAAATAAGTTGAATGAAACATAATGTTCTGTGAGCGGAAAGTCTGGGAATAAAAAGTTCCTTGGCTCCAATAAATATTATTTGACGCATTTCAAAAATGAGCTTAATATTTGGACAGTTGGATAATTGTTCATAAAATAAATCTGAGGGAACTGAGGGTTCAGTAGAAATTATTTTCCATTTATAGAAAATATAGAAGGGGCCCTGTTTTAGTTAATGATTAAAAATTCATTGTTTCTGATGTGGATGAATTGTAAAATTTTGCTTAGTTTAGTTTAGTAGTCTCTTTGCCAAATACTTTCAACTCTAAAAGCCACCCAAAATATAATTTGGATATACTGTAGATATTGTGGTATCTGCTTGTTTGTGATGTTTGGCAGTCAAATGTCCTTCTGGATTTTCTTAGTGTGGCACTATATGTACAGTATGTGGAGACCTGACCATCGAACATCCCATTCCAAACCCAGTGGCCTCTGCCATTGCTGATATAATAACCTTCTGGGAAGGCTTTCCACTAGACTTTAGACATCAGCTGTAAATATTTGTCTCTTCAGCCACAAGAACACAAGATGATGTCCAGCAAGAATGCCTGGCACAAATTTGTTGTCCTGGTACAGTACATCCCACATGGGTTCAAAAGTGTTGAGGTGCAGAATGCTCAGTTGTTTCCACTCTAGTCTTGATAAACCAGGTCTTTATCAAGCTTTCTTTCTGCACAGGTTCATTGTCATGCTGGAAAAGCTTTGATCCTGTTAGTTCCAGTGAAAGGAAAATTGTAATGGTATTCCATAGAGAAACGTTCTAATGAACGAATGAATGATTCAAAAGTTTGGGGAGGAATCACATGCGAGTGTCTTTGGCCATGTATTGTCTACACATAGCTCCAGTGAAACAACCATCATGTGATTCTCCTACAATAGGATCTATTCTGTTTAATGTTGTGTTAACTGTGATATGTGGCTGTTTTCTTACTAGAGATAATCCAGCAGGAAAGAAAACAGTATGTTGGTCTCCTAACACCCTTACATATTGTCTTTGGCTTTTGCAGGCTTTGCAGGAAGCTATGATGAGCATGTTGTGGTGTTCAGGGAAAGGCGATGTCATCGATGACTGGTGTCGCTGTGACTCCAGTGCCTTTGGTGCTGATGGACTGCCAACGTGTGCCCCACTTTCTCAGCCCATGTAAGCATGCAAACAGTGTGTCTAAGGCACACAAACACAGAGACGGTGCAAGTTTCTGATCAAGAAGAACACTGGTGCCCTATATATATATATATATATATATATATATATATATATATATATATATATATATATATATATATATATATATATATATATATAGACACACACACACACACACACACACATACATACAGATCTCCAGCTAGCTGGACTTGGGTTCCAATTTTTGTGTCTGTGGTATAATGGTTTTGAAATTGGAATCCAACTATAGCCAACTGGAGATCTCTGTGCACTCCACACACACACACACACACACACACACACACACACACACATGCAAACAGAGATCTCCAGCTAGCTAAACGTCCAATTTCAAAACCGTCAGACCACAGACACTTTTCTGAAATGTAATATCCACTTTATTTTATTTTATTAGGTGCTAATTTCATGTGACTATCCATATTTTAATTCAGTTTCATTTGTATAACGCTCTTAAGAGCGGACATGTCAGAAAGCAGCTTTACAGAATTACATAAATTCAGAATAATGACCGTAATGATAGTTGATGACCTATTTACTTTTTTTTGGCCAGGCTCAAACTGTCCCACTCATATGAGCCCAGCAGCTCACTGGTTACACTGGAATGGAATCATGCAGAACCACCAATTGGTGTGCGCATTGTTGATTACCTCATCAGCCAGGAGAAAATCACTGAGAGGACCGACCATACAAAAGTTGAAACAGGCAAGTCAAATGTAATTTTTTTTGTACATTGTTCAGAGTAAAATACTGTCAAAATGTGTGCCCTGATGCTTGACACTGAGTTCTAATGTAATTTATCCTAATTTACTAGAGCAGTAAGTAAATCACCTTGGCGTGCAGTGATGGAAATTGTCTTAATGTGCAACCTGTGCTTATTTGCTCTGACCACTAGGTTGTGCTCAACATCTGTGACAGAATAACATGTATGATGTCGACAGTCTAGTGAATGATCTAGCTCTGACTCAATGCATACTGATGTAAATTAAACTGAAACAAATGGAATAAAATGAGCTTCTATGAACCTGGGACCTACTAGACCCACTTCGGTGAACCTTACCGAAGATTCCACAGGTTTGTGTCTGTATTATAGGAATGAAAACTATTCCAGAGATGGATTTCATATCAATTATTATTTTGATGATGGCAATGTCATACACCAGAATATAGGAGTTTGAGTTAGGTTGAGATCTAATAAAGATAATTAGTCACAAGTACTATTTATTGAGCCTAGAAATCAGAAAATAGCCAGACTGAGTCTAGCTGACAGAAAGGCTAAGCTAATTTAAACAAAGGCTCTATACTGTACAACCATGGTGAGTAAAAAGAATGCACAAAACATTAAACTTTGAGGCAGCTGGACTACAACAGCAGATGATCACATCAAGCCTTTAACAGCCTCAACAAATTCTTTGGCCGATTTGAAACCCAAAACAGCACACAGGCACAGATCAGCACACCTCTCCCACAAGGACAGGCTGTATGTCTGACCCCAGTCAGCATGGAAAAAGATCCTTAGGAGGATCAACCCACACAAGGCAGCTGAACCAGACAACATACCTGGTCAGGTTCTAAAGGACTGTGCTTTAGGGTGCTTTCACACCTATAGTTCGGTTCATTTGGTCCGGACCAAAAGCAAAAAATTATACATTGTATATTTTTAGCAGTTTTGGTTCCTTTTCACACCACACTGATTGTTCTGTTCTGCATCAGTTGAAACGAACCAAAATGCAGTCATGTGATAACATCCACATCATTCATTGGCCACATGTCTTTGAGCGTATTTCATAAACTGCTTCTCGATTGGTCAGAATAAACGTGCGGGAAATTCCAGAGAAACTCCGGAAGTAAACAAAAAGAGGAAAATACAGCATACAGTACACCATGGAGAGACGACTGCGCGCTGCAATTATGTTCGTGGTTGTAATCTACTACATCGCTTGTATACAGCATTCTATGCAAAGTCTTAATTTTTAGAATGAAGCTCGGATGCGGCTTGAAAATATAATTTTAATGCACTGCAAATGGCGAAGACGCATCGCAAGACACTTCAGGAGGCGGCGAGCATTACTTTTGCGAAACTGTGACATGCTTATCTTCCAAAAATATTGCCAACGACCCACTACGGCAGCTGGTTTAGTCCAAAATACGCAATACTTTTTGCAGTTAGGTCTATTCGACCATGTACTCACCACAAACGAACCGTACCAGAGTTCGTTTGAAAGCGTAAAGACACCACCTCTTCAAGGAGGTCTCGGTACGCTTGTTTGGTCCGCTTTTGGTGCGCACCAGAGTTCGATTGCTGCATTCCCAATCGAACTCTGCACAAGGGTGCCTGCTCAGGCTGCTTCTCTTCACCCTGCTGACCCATGATTGGGTACCCAGCCACAGTACCAACCACATCAAGTCTGCAAAGGGGTGCATATCTCTGAGGACCTCTCCTGGGTGACAAACACCACATCGCTGGCCAAGAAAGCACGAGTCCCACATTCCCATCATGTGCTCCTTCTACCAGGGCACCATTGAAAGCATCCTCACCAACTGCATCACTGTGTGATACGGGGGCTGCACTGCCTCCTGTCAAAAGACTCTGCAACGCATAGTGAATGTAGCCAGCAAGATCATCAGTGTCTCTCTGTCTTCCACACCCGTCTCACTAGCAGAGCCATCAGTATCGCTGCTGATAGCTCGCACCCATCAAAACTCCACTTCAGCGTGCTGCCTTCAGGGATAAGGTACCGGAGCCTCTAGGCTCGCTCCACAAGACTTTTGAACAGCTTCATCCATCAGGCTGTCAGGATGTTGAACTCTGTCCATTACTTCCGTTTATTTATGTCTATTTATTACAAGTCCCCTGATGTTGCATCTATGCAAATCTCTATTGCACTAACTGCTCATATTATTATACAAACTCTGTACATTGCATTGCCAATATAAACACTTGATTTGAGAAGCAGTATTTCGATTCCCCTACTGTATGGTGGCATTGACAATAAAGAAACCTTGAACCTTGAAGTTCTGCTTGAACCTTTTAGCAGATTCTGTTTCCTTCCCAGTTATTTCTCCGAAGGAGACTCGGATGCAGAGAAGCAAACACTGCACTGACTGTGCTAAATGATAGTATTAATTAGGTGTTTGTCTCAATCTTGCCATTTTTATGGTTAAGATTAATCTGCACATGCTTGCTATTCACTTACCATTTGAATTATTCATGTGCTAACTGGCTCCTGAAGAGCTTTGTTATGACTTAATGTAGACATCTCATTTATACATTATTATAAATGTCTGTAGCATATGGGAACGGGACATGAGTATTATGGAAGCAGGAGACTAACGAGTGTTTTGTTGTTTCGTATAAGGGGAGCACACCGATCATGTGGGCCTTTTGAAGCCTGTATGTCTTGGCTTTCATATCTGGTCTGGATGCCTCCTTGACTGTAGAGCCATACATTGTTTCCCTCTCGGTAGTTATTGGGAGTGAGCCATCTAAGTTGGACGTCAGACATGATGCTATAAAAGAAAAGAACATAACATTATATCAAGCCCAAATGTGGGATTGTGAAACATGATAAATGAAGAGGTGCTATTATATGAGCTCAGCTCTACAGGGAGCCAGAAGTGTGTGTGTGTGTGTGTGTGTGTGTGTGTGTGTGTGTGTGTGTGTGTGTGTGTGTGTGTGTGCGTGTGTGTTCTTTAATTAAAGACATAAGACCGCATTCTTGGTAACGACTGTATGGTGTGTTGTACAGTGAGAGCTAATATGTGACTGTTGGGATATTGAAGCAAAGTTTGATCATTTTGTTGCGTATTAATGCCTCCTAAAATGTACATACAAACGAACCGTGTTTTGTGTTTACTACCTCCAATTTCAGCAAAGGTTGTATTAGCATTGTAGTAAATTACATCTGAGAAAATTTCAGATGCTTAATGACTGTAGATTTTCAGCCTTTTCCCCTAAAAGGGATATAATCTGTTGTAGAATTTAAACTACTAGAGCACAAAAACAAAGAATCCTTCAGATTGCTAGATGAACCCTTTTTTTCTAAGCATGCACATGTGCCTTGACGTACTTGTGATTGTCTTGATAACATTTTTCGAGATAACTTTCTTTGAGGCTTTGACAGGCTTTATTGGATTTGACTTTCATCTGTGAATTAAATTGAATGCTTTTGGCTTTATTTTTCTCCAAGTGAGTTTTAGATGGATTTATAATCAAACCTTTTCTATTTTACCTTTTTTCCTAAATCTGTGAGATAAGCGTGACATATGTTTAGGAGGTCCTTGCTACATTTTTTTCCCTTAATACCACAGCATTATTAAACACCAGCTTCAGAATGGTCTATAATAGCACAGTTCTGCCAGAATTTCCATCTGCAAGCTTTTCCATCTATTAAAAATAACCGGGAATGAATATAATTAAATAGGGTTATTTCATATAAAAAAATAATAATAAATAGGGTTCTGTCATACCCTGTGATGTTTAGTTTCTTACAAGTTATGTGGGTACAAATCAGAACTATGTAAAACGAAATATATATAGTTACTAATTTTATGTTAACAAAATTTGCAGAGTATGTATTACACTGGGGTACAGTGGCTTAGTGGTTAGCACACAATAGGGTTGGGGGTTCGAATCCCACCTCTGCCTTGTGTGTGTGGAGTTTGCATGGTTCTCCCCGTGCCTCGGGGGTTTCCTCCAGGTACTCGAGTTTCCTCCCCCGGTCCAAAGACATGCATGGTAGGTTGATTGGCAACTCTGGAAAATTGTCCTTAGTGTGTGAGTGTGTGAGTGAATGAGAGTGTGTGTGCCCTGCGATGGGTTGGCACTCTATCCAGGGTGGACATCAATGCCGTTTCCTTATCTTATTTAAAGTCTATTGAAAATTAACAGAGTGAAATTAGATCCATTACATTATTTTGCTGGCTATCATTTTCCCTGGTTCATGGGTTTACCTGCCTGATGAGAGAGACATCACAGTTGCAGAATACTTACTCCTCTAGAATGTCCTTCTAAAGTAATCTGGTTTTAAACTGATGTTTTGCATTGATCTCTGCTTCACTTTTCTCTCGATGTCGGTCATATTCAGTTCTCTAAATGTGAGAGATTTGAGTCAAAAGGCAGACTCCAGAAGCTAAATCCATTTCTGTACGTTCTCTGCTTCTTTCTATTCAGTTTAATGAATATGGAGCACTTAATCTGTCATGGTTCAGTACGCATGATGGTAGGTCGAAGAAAAAATAAATATGACTGCCATAATTGCAAATATTTGTTCTAAAATGCAAATTTAATGACTTTAAAACAAAAAATAACATTCGGTGTTGCAATATTATGCTTATTGAGTGTAATGAGTCATAAACAATATCTTTATAGCATTTTCTGGAAGATTCAAAAAAGTTCACAAATTGAAATACCGATTAGGGAAAAAAAAGCTTATCCTGTTTCTGCACAGTCCTTCATGCGGTTCATATGAAGCCTAATCATGGAAAGCATTTCCATTGTAAAGCGCTCTCTCATTATCTGCTGCCGTGGGAGGAGCAGATACCGGTCTTCTGTATTGAACCTTCTGTTGCACTTTTGTCCATTGCATAATGGTTCTGTTACTTTGGTGATTATCTTAACAAGTTCTGGATAATCAGAACTCATGGCAGTACTGTTGCATGTGCGTGTCTAGCAGAGGCTTGATCTGGGCTTTGGAGTTTTGTGCGGCCCTGAAGTAGAGGCTTAGACCATGAAGAAAGTTGAAAATTTAAGTTGATGGAAGCAGTATCACATCTGAGGTGCAGAGGCCGGATGTCTTTGACAGCTGCTATTTGTGCAACAATCGAGCACTTAATGGGATTCAAGCACACAATGTGACCTCATAGAATTCTCTTGCATTCCTCCTGTGTGCCTTTTTTTTCTTTATACGTCATGCAACGGTATGGACTACGTTAATGGGAAGTCTGTGCTCAGCTTCTTGGCTGATGAAACAAATACACCCAGGACTTTGATCGTGCCGTTTATCCAGCAGTCACTGGAACGTGACTCTCTGACTGCAAGCAGATTACCCATGGATCTTAGGCCTGGGTGTCTGCCTTCTTTCTCCCTGTAAAGTGGCAAGATTCTGCAGGAATGGGAATCCTGGAAAAGGGGAAGGTGTGGGTGAAAATGGGAAAGACATCGTTTCATTGCTGAGGAATGTCTCAGTTGGACCATATGCCCATGTGAATTATCTCTGCCAGAGCAGGTACAGTGCAAAAGCTGACACTTGTATATGAGCAGAAGACATGAACAAACCTTTAATTCAGGGAAAAGACAAGACAAACCATAATGCATATGCGCACACGATAGCTTTACACCTGAGAAAGGGCCAGAAACCTGGTGTTTTTTTGTTTTTTTTTAACTGTGAAAACAAAAGTCACCTTTTGTCAGTGGAAGCAGAGGTCGCCAACATCTTTATCGAGGCAGACATGTTATGATCTGTAAATTTAATGAAGTGTGTTTGGCCATAGAGAAGACTGTGCTATGGGAACTGACTTTGCTCTCACTTTCATTTTAAAGCCTACACAGATGTTTTCATGTTTCCTGCCCTTCAAGTGTGGCCCAGACAGCAGATGCCCATTTTGGTCAGGAACATCTGGTCCAGGCCTATGGTTAAAGGTGCATTCCTTGAGGGTTTTTTTTTTTTAATTCAATTTGTGATCCAGGGGCATGAAAATATGTTTGTGGAATTCTGCTAGCATTCCGTACACATTCAGTAGCGAGACGGCACTCATAGTCTTTGTGACATTAAGTTAATACAGTGAAGCAGAGTTGCATCAATACACTAATGTACTAGGAAGAATACGGTTCTAATCAGACATTAGGTAGCTTTCTATAGTTTTCTATATCAGTTGTTAAGTGAAGTGAAGTGAGATACGGCTAAGTACGGTGACCCATACTCAGAATTTGTTCTCTGTATTTAACCCATCCAAAGTGCACACACACCGTGAACACACACCCGGAGCAGTGGGCAGCCATTTATGCTGCGGCGCCTGGGGAGCAGTTGGGGGGTTCGGTGTAGAAGTTGTGTGTGTGTGTTTTGTTTATCTCAGCTTGTCTACTTAAGTTATGTTGTGTGCATGGAGTCGATTAAACTGTGTCTTTTAGGCGTTTGTTCACCTTTTCCTCACCCTTGCATCCGTGTCAAATATGTTCTAGAGTGCATTCACAATTAGCATTTATCATAGTCTAATCAAAGCTAATCAAAACAGTACAAAACTGACCACTTAAAAACGCTATGACGTAGATAGCAAGTGCAGCTTCCATATTAAACTCTCCTTGCAGTAAAGTGAAAGCAGATTGAAGTGTTCATTCCACTCCCATCCAAGTAAACACAACTTAGTGCTGACACCCCCTCATCAGCTGCAATTAGCATTTTATGTCCTATTTTCCCCTGAAAAACACTATCCTTTTCATGTGGGAGATTGAATCTGTTAATCTTTTTTTTTCTGTGGTAGTGCCAAAAGTTGATGCACTACAAACTGCTGTTATCCATCTCCTTGCTGTTTGCTCATCAGAGTAGACAAGGAGGACCAGATGTTATTTGTTGAGTCTCAGTGCTGCTGCCAAGTCTGCTGGTACTGTGAGTTGCTGCTTTAATGGAATGGGTAAAACTGCCAGTACTTTGGACAAGGAGTTGCTCCTGTGATGTGTGTGGAATTTGGCGTTCAGAATGAAACGTGTACCTGTTTAAAAAGAACAAAAGAACTTCTATGTGTGTGTCCTCAGGTTTTCTTGCTCTATTTCTCTTACTTCCTATCTCTCAGCTGCTATTCATTAACATTTTAATGCAGGAAGAATCATGGGAAAATGTGAAAATGTACAGACCTCAGTCCACTCAAGACTAATGCAGAGACCACGACTTCCTCTCTGTCTTGAAGGCTGCTGTCACGTCCATGCTGATTGTGTCCCATTGACACAGCGCACACTGCATAGCTTCCAGTTCTCATTAATCATCACTGTTTATGTACTATTTCACCATCCTTTTCCCAAGGCAACTTTACAGTGCGACTTTGATTATGTAACTACTTCTACTTAAAAATCATGATCTGAAGTTTTGTGTATATGTGGTTATAATTACAATAGTGTGACAATGACACAGGATTCAATCGAAAAGTAGACAGATCAGTTTTAATACTGCATTAACCGATTAGGGATTACAGCCCAGTTCATCCATTTTTCCAGCCTCAAAAGTAACTGGACAACTGACGTACTGTAAGCGGTTTCATGCCCAGATGTCGCCTGTGTCCTCATTATTTTTTATGGCAAAAATAATGCTGGAGGCCTATACATTAAGCTGGATGCCTACAAGAGTGGCCATATCAACAATTTGGTACATGCTTAAAAAGAAGGAATGCACTGATGAGGTCAGCAACACCAAAAGACAAAAGACCGGCTAAAATAACTAAAGTGGACGATCACAGATTTCTTTCCTTGGTGAAAAAAAAACTCTGGCCAGCTCTGGAACAAGATCCTTTATACAGTTGAAACCTAGATTAACATGTACTAGAAGGATGGGAAGAGAAGTGTATGGAGAAGGAAAGGAAGGATCATGAACCAAAGCATATCACATCATCTGTTAAATATGGAAGAAGCAGTGTCATGGCATGGGTAGGTATGACTGCAAATAGTAGCTTTCAGCTCAGATTCAGTCAAAAGTGCTGATCGTGCTTCACAAGCAGATGCATAACAACTCACAACATACCCAAGAGCTTCTTAAAGCAAAGAAATGAAATGTTATGGAACCTTGACCCAGTCAAGCATGCTCATCATTATTGGTCTTTCCTTCAATAAGCAAGCAGCAACCGAAGGTGATGGCAGTAAATGCAAGGCTAAGCTCATGGGTTCCTGACTTCAGGCTGTCACTGAAGGTGAATTTAAGGTGAGGGTCTGAAGGTGAATTTAAGGTGAGGGTCTGAAGGTGAATTTAAGGTGAGGGTCTGAAGGTGAATTTAAGGTGAGCGTCTGAAGGTGAATTTAAGGTGAGGGCCTGAAGCTGAATTTAAGGTGAGGGCCTGAAGGTGAATTTAAGGTGAGAGCCTGAAGGTGAATTTAAGGTGAGAGCCTGAAGCTGAATTTAAGGTGAGCGTCTGAAGGTGAATTTAAGGTGAGAGCCTGAAGGTGAATTTAAGGTGAGAGCCTGAAGGTGAATTTAAGGTGGGCATCTGAAGGTGAATTTAAGGTGAGGGTCTGAAGGTGAATTTAAGGTGAGGGTCTGAGGTGAATTTAAGGTGAGAGCCTGAAGGTGAATTTAAGGTGAGAGCCTGAAGCTGAATGTAAGGAGAGCGTCTGAAGGTGAATTTAAGGTGAGGGTCTGAAGGTGAATTTAAGGTGAGAGCCTGGTCTACACTTGAATGAAATCCTGATTGCTTCATTTCAACTCCACTGTGTTGGTGCAGAATGGCAAATTGTATCATTCTTCAAATACTCATGGACCTGACTATATATAATCATTCTAAAGCTCTTTTCTATGTCCTATTGATGATTTGCTGCTTGTCTCTGCTTCACAGTCCAGAATGTTTTGGCCATTTTGATAATGGAATGGATTTGTCTGCATTGACCCTGACTTCATGTGTTTGATCCCTGTTTGCTGCTAATATTAATATTTTGATCTCTTACAGTTACTATTAGATGAATATAATAGATATACCAATTATACGAAGTATGCATGCTTTCCCTCCATCTCACTCCCAGCCAGACCAGTACATCTTTGTTCTTGCACAATTGTATATTGTGCAATATGTTTTCCTTTGCTTCACATTGAAGCTAGTCCAAGACTGTGTGAATTGCATAACATAATTAGTACAAAAGGCATTCTGCTATGGACTTCAGAAAACAATTTACTTGCTCAAACGCATAATGTTATTGTGAAGCAGGAGATCAGAAGCTGGAACTGAATTCAGAGAATGTTTGGCACAGCTACAGTACTTTATGCAATGATTTTCCCATGGTTCCGGGCAAGCTATGTATTTAGGAATTGTGCATTATGTAAGCTGAACCCATTTGATGTGTGTGTGTTCATCCTAATTTGAACACATAACATAAACTGTTATGAGATATGAAAGATCAATGGGATGATATTGGCAGCAATGCAGTGTTTAAAATGCATATAAAGGTCAAGAGGTTCAGTTAATGTTCAGATCAACACCAGAAAGGGGGAAATGTGATCTCAGTGACTTTGAACGCAGTTTGGTTGTCGGTGCCAGACAAGCTGGTTTGAGTGTTTCAGAAATGTTAGCATCTCTAGAATAAAACAAAAGCCATCCAGCGATCAGCAGTTGTGTGTGGAAACCCCTTTGTGATGAGAGAGGTCATAATGGCCAGGTCTGCTTTAAATGGCTGTTTTGTGAAAGTATATTATTTTATTTTATTTTTTTTGTATTCATTTATTTAATTAAGTTTCTTTTAGGGTTTTTATTTTTATTTATTTATTTATTTTTTGAGAACTTGTTGATCTAATGATGTTGTTTGTATGTTCTTTAACAAACTATCAGGAAGAGGAATATTTTTGCTGACATCACATGACACTTTCACTGAACACAAGTAGACTGCCGAATACTTATGCAAGACACTACTGTTTGTCGTTAAACAACGAAACTTAATTCATCCAACGATAGTTATTGTTTGTAAAACAATCACGAAAAGCATCAGGATCACAGCATGTCAGTACATTCAAACTCCATACACTAGTCGCTCTGGTGTTATTTCCCCTCTGTGCTCTGTGTTAATAAACACTTTTTGTTAGTGACATGGGTTGCCATTCTAGGCAACGTGCAGGTAGCTCATGTGTGTAGACAGTGTGTACAAATTCAGATGTCTCTTCCTGTCCCAGGTTTATCCTGGCGATGGCCATCTGTTTTCAGTAAGCCTGGGACTCCTGTGGCTTTTCAGAGCTGGAGGCCTAGAGGGGTTTTGGCTTCAAGACACCATCACCTTTTTAAAGGTTTCCCCTGAGTCCGCAGGATGGGTTTTCCTCTGACACACCGGAGCCCCAATGTCATGTTCTATGACGCAAGCAAACCAGCTGGACAAACAGTCTCCTCTGTGACTTTATAACAAGACTCATGACTGTGAAGACACTTTATTTTGGTGTTTTCAGGAAATTTGAGGAACCACAGTTGTATTAAAACTAAAACACATCCTGACCTAGAGCTGTATAAATACCAAAGCCAGCAAGTCTCCATTCCTAGAATGTTTCTCTGTGCTCTTTACATTAACGCATGTGAAAGGGTGGGGAAACACTTCTTTGGACAGTCTTGCCTTTTAAATTCTGATGGGGCTGAGAGTCATACTGTCTTTTTTAGAGTTATGGAAATGCTGTCGTTTGAAGTGTTAGAAGGTTAAAGTGTACAAGGAGGATGGATGTATTTGTAAGCTAACCACTGGAAAAATACATTAACTCACCAAACCACCAAAACATGTGTCTTGTCAGGTCCATAAACACAGAGCATACTGGAAGCTGTGTGGCCTTATACAAGCATCATTAATCACATTTGTCAATCGACAAACTTTTTTTTTTTTTACTTAAAAAAAAAATTGCCAAATAAATGAGAATTTAGATGTGCTTGTGCAAGTCTGCATGCATTTCATTTAACCTTTTTTTTTGTTCTCATTCTAGAGACCATGCTGAGCTTTGTTGATGACATTCTGTCTGGGGCCAAATCTCCATGTGTGATGTTGGGAGAAATCCCAGATCCACTCACTTCTATCTCTATGATCATGCGCTGCCTGGAGCCTGACACTTCCTACATGTGAGTGCTGTTTGCTTTCTGTCATTTCAAAATTGACACTGATGGCAGTATTAATTGAATTGGGTGGCTTTTTAAATCATTTTTAAAAACATGCACTTTCTTACCCTCTGCCATTTAAAATAGTTTGTTAGTGTAAATGAGTTTAAAGTCAGTTATTGGTGTCTCTCTCATTACCAACATAATCTGTACAGGCTAGAAAATATTTTTATTATTAGCTAAAAACTTAAGTCTTGAAATTACTCATAGACAATGAAATTTAAAACCATGCAAACAATAAACTGCATATAACATTCACCTGTATAAAGGTGATTCCTTGTTGTCTATGAGGTGGCAGTTCATATATCCAGTTGCTGCAGTGTGCCAGGGTATGTGGCAAAGGTGTTGATGTGATGGGGCCTCCAGTAATGGCCTTTCACTCTATCCAATTATAGCAAATACATAAAATGGAGGAATCCATACCAATCAATCAAGTGCACTCATTATTAGCTAGATAGTCAAAATAATGATTTGGGAATAACAACCTTCATAACTGCCACTAACAGGTGCTAGATAGCAGACACCCGGTTAACATTGTTAATGGAGGCTGCTACTGTATGTGTATAATTTACATTGCGGCGATGACTCAACAGACTAGTTTGCTAACTAGGAAAATGAAGGCTACCTAATAAACAAGAAGTAAGTACATTGCGATAGGAAAGGCTGCTGAAAGTTAGTCTTGGAATTAAAGGTCTATATACTGTAGGGATGTTATATACACAAATACATACATTATATTAGGGCTCTCAAGTGTCACGCATTGAGAGTGACAGTCACGCATTTCGGTCTTTTGTCACGCGCTCCCGCCACACATCGTATTTCTCACGCAGAAAAACTTTTTGACTATTTATCATATATTTAATAAGCCGCAGCGCCCAAAATTTATCACTCCGCACCGCTGTCTCTATGGGACCGGGCAGGAATCAAGCGTGTCTCAGTTCTTAGTCGAGCCTGACACTTATCAGCCAATCAAAAAAAGAGGCCACACAAATAGCCAATCAGAAAATATCATGATTAAGCTTTAACGCAACAACCAATGAAAAAAAAACATTCATTGTCCTCAATCATGATCCTAAATATGTCTGGGCTTGAGCCGAACTGTTTTAAATGGGAGCAACATTACAAATGTTAAATGAGTCCAAAAAGGCAACAAACACTTACAATAAACACCACCAGTCATAATCTCTCTCTCTCTCTCTCTCTCTCTCTCTCTCTCTCTCTCTCTCTCTCTCTCTCTCTCTCTCTCTCTCTCTCTCACACTCACACACACACACACACACACACACACACACACACACACATTAATAAATGAAAATTAAACAAATTTAATTTTAAATTGCGGTCAGTGATCGTGTTTTTTTTTTTTTTGTTTCCTTTCGGGATGTCATGCTTGCCTGTCTTCAAAACTTGAGAGCCCTGTTTTATATATATATATATATATATATATATATATATATATATATATATATATATATATATATATATATATACATAAACTAACTTTGAATTTAATTAGTGTAAGGCCATGTGTAAGTTTGGCTAGCAAGGGGGGTCCAGAGGTAAATATTTTGTACTGATCTAATTGTTGTCTGCGATTCTAAAACCCTAATGCAAATAACATAACTGCTGCACCTTTAACTTCAGTGTTCCTCCAAGCTCCACGGGCTTTGTATGCTCTCTTATGACTCTGAGCTCGCTTTTTGATCATGTGCGCAGCATAAATTGGGAACTAAACAGGTAACTGCTCTTAACAGGAAACAAGTAAATACAGATTGCAATATGCACTATGAAAATGTGAGCATGTGAGGAACATATACAAGTGCACATGTGAAATCTTACATGATTTTTAGGCATATACAGTGTGTTTATTTTGTGTACTGAGGCAGAAGCATATTTTGAATCAGGCCACAGTTAAAACTTTCAGACAGCTGGGGAAGCGGTTCAGGCTTTGGAATAGCTTAAAAGCACATTGTAAGGAGAGCTTAATGGTGATGGCAGAAACAGGAATTGAAAGTTGAGTGTGCTTCAGAAGTCCTGAGTGAAGAGTAAATGAAGGAGTGCAAACGTTCCTGCACAGATGTTGTCAGACGTTCTGTCTCAACAACATCATGACTTCCGTAGTATGAAACATACAGACCTCTGGTTTTGTGTGTGTAAAGTTTCTTAACTGCCATATTTGGGAGTATGGACTGTGAACGGTAAAGATGAGGATGAGGCACTGCTCTTTTGCATCTCAAAGTGTGGTGGAGCAAGGTGTGGTGAGGCAAGGGGATGGATGTGGAGCTGTGCTGCTGTGTGAATATAATGACACCATTCCAGTAAAGCTCAGTCTTTAACAGTGGAGTTCAGCTAGGAATTCATCCCTGCATCTTAGCCAGCACATTTACTAACCTGTATTAGTTTGTGCACCAGACATTTCACACTAGTGTACATGACATTGTGCTATTTAAGGTAGTAAAGGCATTTTGTACATGCACTCATGTATGTGAATGGATTATTTAATCAGTAGCTCATAAATTAATCATCTGAGTATGTTGGAAACATAATGATTTTAAGGAAAGACAATAATATGTTTTTTTTTTTTAGTTATTCTTTAGTAAATGTTGATATAAGTTCAGTGTTGTGTTTAGCTCAATCTTTGTATGATTATTGCTTGTGTTGTTGCTTGTGTAATGAGTTTACCAGCGAACACTGTAAATATTGAAAGCCATTTAGGCCACCCTAGAAAATCTAGCACTAAATACAACCTAAATCAGAAAAGAAGGTGTTTATGCTATACCTCTGTTTTAAATAAAATCCCCAAATCTCCATCATGGCTCCATTAATCTTCCCTGTTTGGCTCTTCTCATCATGTGGCTGCTCCAGACTCTGGCTAATCTGTATGCATCGCAGCACTCCCTACCCACATATACCCACACTGTCTATGCTGTCACACATACTAGTTGTTTATATTGCCATCCACTAGATGGAGATATAATTCAACCTAATTTTAACAACCAAGACTCACTTTCTCTAGGGGTTCCATGCTAATCTGCTGTATCTGGTTCTGCCGTGTGACTAACTTCTCCACACTCAGTGGTGTGCTCTGTTGTCACTGACCTCCACAAATACAGAAAAGACTTTAACTCTCTGCACAAGTTTTATTAATTGCCATTTAATCCAAGCAGCAGAATTGAGTGTTTCTTGTAAACTATTTGACATAATCGTATTCTGTCAGGGCAATCATTTAAAGGCGAGCGTGTGTATGGATTGTTTCACGGTTGCCATAATATAGTGAAACTAGTCATGGTGAACTGATAGGTATTAGTGCTGAATGTGGGTTATATAATAATGTGTATGGATTTTTTTTTTTTTATAAAGGTGAGCCATGTGTCTCTCTACAGGTTCAGACTCTGGGCCGTGGATAACACAGGCAGGCGCTCCAGTCCCAGTGAGGTCACCATCAAAACTCCCTGTCCTGCAGTGGATGATGTGAAAGCACAAGGTAACTTTCATCTTCATCTATAAATACCTTGACACGGCTTAATTTAGAGTGTCTGTGTCTGACCTGGTCTAAGGCATGAAGGAATGCAGCAACTTTGGTTCAGCAAGTGGAACAAAACAAAGCTATGTTACTATGAGATGGAAATATTCATCATTTCTAATACACTGTCGTTGAAAAGCATTAAACTATATAAAGTGTTAATCACACTGACGGACAGCTAGACACTACACTAACATCCCTGTAGATTATCCATCCATCTGTCTGTCCATCTATTTATCCATTCTTTACACTGCTTATCCTACTGGGTCATGGGGAACCTGGAGCCAATCCCAGGACTCTCTGGGCACGAGGCAGGGTTCACTCTGTACTCTGTTCACTCTATACAGCCTCTGGATTATAATGACATTATTTACTTACTGCTTTTTTTTTTAAGGCAATGTGTGTTCATGTGTTTTTTACCCTATCATTTATTCATATGTCCCATAAAATAGGCAAAATTTATTGAATATAGAATTCAATAGAAGTCACATATTGTTAGGGATCAGCACGGATCCGTTAGGGATCAGCGCAGACTTGGTGCCATGTGCATTTGTTGTTTGTTTGTGTCACGTGATCGCCCCGTCCACGTCTGCTCCTCCCAGGTCATCACACCTGTTTCCCATTGTGTGGGATTGTCCGTGTCGCTATATATGTGAGCCGCGTTGCATTAGGCAGCGCGGCTTCATTGCTTATATTGTGTATTCCCTGTGTAGCGTGGTTTATGTTTGTTCTTCCTCATGTATTAACCACTTAAGCCACCACTGCCCCATTATTAATATCATTTTATGCCCAAAATGTACAGCTTGTTTGAATAAATTAAGCTAGGATCTCTCACCTGTTAAAAATCAACTGCATCGAGAAGGTAAACACTATAAATGTCAAACTGGGCTTCAGATTGCAGATTGCTCGTCAGTTCCTTAAAGGTTTTAACACAGATAACAGTATTGTGATACAACATCACTGTTGAATCTTTCCTATAGTAACACAGAAATAGATTAGTACCACAATTTTGGCACAAATGATAGTAGCAAGGCCCCCAGATCCTAAATCCTGATTTAACTCCTGGCCACAGGTCTAATCACTGTTTACTCGCTCCTGTGTGGCCTCATACCAGATCGCATGCTAGAGTTTTCATTACTAAAGTAATAAGATGAAATAGAAGTAAAAAGTATGTTCACATACAAACCTGTACCTAAAAAATAAATACTATGTAATTTTATATGAACTAAAGATTATGCATTTATACATGAACTAGAAACTATAAATCACATACGACCCCCATTTTTATGCTTCCCACATCTGTTCTTTTAGAAATAGCAGACAAAATTTACAACCTGTTCAATGGCTACACAAGCGGGAAGGAGCAGCAAACAGCCTACAACATGTTGATGGATTTGGGCTCACCCACGCTGCACCGCGTCCTCTACCACTACAACCAGCGCTATGAAAGCTTTGGGGAGTTCACCTGGCGCTGTGAGGATGAGCTCGGCCCCAGGTTTGACCCCTTTCCCCCTCTTTTCCTGTCTTCCTCTCTCTCAGGCTTAATGAAGCTGGGAGGAAAACTGAAATTTAACCAACTTGCTTTGCATCATAAATATTATAAACCCGAGAACACAGATACAGAATTAAAAGGACATAGCTTGGGTAAAGTCTTTCCAGTAAAATACAAAAAATGCAATTGAACCCCAATAATCGATGTCTTTGTGACTTACCATCATTAGCATAATGGGAAGCCTTTATCGATGAACGTTTTATAAACACAGCTATGTGCTTAGCATAAAACTTTGCTGTGGAGAAAAGCACATGAACAATTAGTACAACAGTGCTGAATTAAAAGTGTATTTTTAATCATTTCCATGTTGGAAGGGTTCATCTTGTTTATTATTTTTGCTAGAATGAATAAAAACCCACTCTGGCTACAGGCTGCCTCACACCCCATGATAAATAAGCTGAATTTTGAGCATTCCAAGAAGTGGATGATGAATATAAACCCAGAATCCCCAAATCAGGGTGGCTTTTCAATGTATCATTTTTACTGCACTTTACACCAAAGATCTGCTGATTATTATGAGTTAATAAATAAATATAACGGTCTATGCCTTCCCAAAACCTGTGGAATTACTTTGTTCTCCCCAGATGCGTCTCCACACAGTCGCACACACTCCCCTATGCAACCCTGCTTCCCTTGTTTTGAACTTCTCCAAATCACTTGGGTTTCCCTCACAAACAGCATGGGCCATTTAAAAGTCATTTTCTCCAGCTAATCATAATACTGAATAATAGTCACCCAGTTGACCCGAGCTCAAATATAAACCGATGTTGGCAGGATAACAAAATATGGAATGAGTGGTGAGAAGAACCACGTCTGTATGTTACAGTTCCCTTTGGATGAGTTCTAGTCTCCTGAGACACATCATGCAACACTGTGTGATGTCTGAGCCAGACACCGTCTCACTAAATGTGTCTTTCCAACTCAGAGCACCTCTCAGTCGTCACTATGGAGCTGTTTTTAACTAATAGCATGACACCGGTGTGGGCTTTCTGTTTTTCGAGATCTTTTTGCCCACTGTAGCTCACCGCAGGGAGACGAACTCTATTCCACAAGCTTTGCGCAGCGACTCTGAGTACTGAATGGCAGGCGCTCGTGGTAGCACGTTATAGTTTGAAGATAATTGCATAGCTTTCAGCAGGAGAAGATTCTCTACATAACATGTGATGGCCAAGCTCTGACAGATTTGTATCATGTTTGGGGTCAGTCTGTTTTGCAGCTATGGTGTCAGAGGTACACAGCTGATTGTTTCCTACCAGAGTAGTTGGTATGAAGGAGAAACAGAATTGAAATAATAATAAAAAGAGAGAGGCCCTGGCAAAGTGCAAGAGGTTGAAAATGTACCTTGGAAATGAGAGGCCATTTTCCACTTCCATACATGCTGGGATTTATGGTGACAACCGTTGCTATTTGGAGACCGAAACATACTTTCATGAAAAATTAAAGCATAACAAACCGCAGGGTTTTTGTCTTAAGCAAATAAACATCCAGATTCCTGTAACCACTGAAATGTGGCAAGATATTAGAAACATAAATACATTCCAAAGAATGACTAGATGACATCTCTCTACCAAACAGGAATATTATTCACTACCAATTCTGATATCGTTAAAATTCTATCATAATATTCTGTAAGGTGACAGCCAAAGAAAAGTACAAATTTTTTTGGAGCTCCGTTTTTTTATCCGGCCTCTGGAAATGAAGACAAACAGGTTAATATTAGGATGTCATATGAATCTGTCTGGACAGTTCCTCTATTAAAAACAGTCAGACAAAACTCAGCATGATCTGTTTGCATAGCACATGCTATGTTTTAATAGCAAAAGCACTCTCTCTATGCTTTAAAAAAATTTCCTTATTTCTGAGTCTACCCAGAAACCTTGTCGGTCGCTGGCACTTTGGGTTTCAGTATTTATACTGTAGAATGTTGAGCTTCTGGTTTTGGCACATGGATAAAATGAGGCCATTTCTGTGGAATGAGACACTCTTTCCATGCCCTCGCTATCACATTACAGCCACTTGCCTTTTTCAAGAGGGTTCATGCCCACTATAAACGTGTTCCCACCAAATGCCCTTCAAAAACTTCAACTTTCGTTGGACTTCAAACTCTGCTCCTTTAAAATACGCATTTCATCAGCAGCTTGATAACAACTTTTGTGCCTCTGAAGATGAGTATAGCATGTATCTGTTTCTTCCAACTCTACTGTGTGTCATATTTAGAAGCTTTGGTTTTTCCTATTAAACTCTTTTACCTATTTTGCTCTTCATCATTTTTCAATAATGCCTAGTTATTTATGATTTGAGTGAAGAATATATGATTAAATTACCATTGACAATTTTTGTCTATGTGATGGCAGGAAAGCAGGCCTAATTCTGTCACAGCTTGATGACCTCAGTGGCTGGTGTCGAGGCCTTCTTCAGGAACCCAAAATTGGCTTGCGCCGAGCTTCACTTAAATTCCTGGCGTGTCGTTATACAGACACCAAGGCATTCAGCCTCAGCTGGATGGAGCTTGCTCAAGGGCTACACAAATCTTGCGATGAGCAAACGCTGTCTGTGATGTACAATGACTACGGAGAACCTAAAGAAATCTGAACATCGTCCAGGATTATAAAGCCTATGTCCATAGCAGGAACCACCACAGTCTGTTCATTTAAGGCTCCTCTTAAGGACAAAAGTTTCTAAAGTTGTACAGCACATGTTCCTTCTACATCAGTCAAATGTACCAGTTTGTTAGTCATTGCTTGAGCAGCTACTCCACAAATTAAGTTCAAACCAGTGCTGTGACCGATTTCATTCCCTGTTCACTAAAAAGTGCACTATTTTGTGCACAGCCATTTTGTTATGTTCTCCAAACTCCCATTTGGCAAATTGCATTCCCTGGACAGTATACTATAGCATTATCCAGAGTGCAGCATTAAGACACTGTACAGCCAATGCACTCTAAATACCATAATGCAAAGTACTGAATTCTTTTAACTGTATATAAACAGGGTTGTCGGAGGGCCAGAAAACCACATTTAATAATTCTGTGTTTTTGTGGTTTTAGATCGCTAAGTTATTTGTAAAATTTGAATTATAACTTTAATGTCAGATCATGGCGATGTGTTGGCTGAATTCAGGTCACTGACTGCTTTTTCTACAGTGCTCTATATAGACTAGATACTGTATATGTTTGCAGTCTTTACAGTAAACATTGAATGAAAATAGAACTGATTTCAGACACAACACTGGGTGTTTTGTGGTGTTGAGCTACAAGACGGGTGTATTAAACCAGACGTATAGAACGTACAGAAGTACATAACAGTGATGGAATTCCATGCCTAAGCCCTTGACTAAAACAAACGAGGATTTTTTTTTTTTTCGAAAAAAAAAGATTCATTTTTTAATTTTGAGTGTCTGTGTGTACATTATGTATAATGTATGTGACACAATATAAATACATCTAAACATGTATTAATATTTAATGATTCTTTTTTCTTTTTCTGGCTTACAGACTCATATTTCTTGCCTTATTTTGTGCTTGATCAAATTAATGTATTTTTAACTTTGCATAAAGCACATTGTGTTAGGTTTGTACAGTCTGTCTTATGTAACATGTAACATAAGCTTGACTAATCAGTTCATATGTTTAGCAATTATGCTTAAGTCTTTGTGTGAAATAAACGGTCTTGCAGATCAACATGAAACGACCTTTCCAGAGTTATCCTCCAGAGTTACCTTGCTTAGTCTGTGAACCTAAAACCCTGTCTCACTCGGAATTGGAATAAAACATATTTTGCAACAAAAGCCAGAACACCTTAATCCTGATGTGATATTGATATGTCCATTACTTCACCAAACACTGTGGTTTGGGGTGCTGATTTTGGCACATATTTTGTTCTGAGTCAGTTGGGGGGGCTCATTTATTTTTTGCCATGTTAGCCTTGTAGTGCCAGTACATGACTCCAGAAGTCAAATCTGATCAAATCTGTCCTTTTTGATCAAGCATGCTTGACGTAAGTGGGAACTAGAACAACCTTAGACCCATTTGCACATTTCATTAACATGTCATTACATCAAAACAGGTAAAAATGTCCACAGCACACACTGTGATCAAGAATATTCTGACTGGATCAGTCATCCAGCTCAGAAATCATCTAGTTCACGTTATGATCAGATTTCAGCTAGGTGTAAACAACATTTATTTGCCAGGCATTATAAAGAAACTAGCTGCCCAAGGGATTGAACTCTACATTCTATCACTTTCTACAAATATTCGTGTTACCTAACAGACAGAGTTAGAGATTTTAGAGATTGCAGAAGAGCGTGCATAAAAAGGTTGTAAACACAATGTGAGATCAGTTCACCCTTTATGTAGATGTAGATTACACATTAATTCAAGATGTAAGCTGGGTCCCTGTGTGCCATCCGCTTCTCCAACAAACACTTTTTCCTATTTTGTCAACGTTGTCTACAAAATGCAGTTTCAATAGTTCTCAATGTGATTTTTGAACTATTGACAAATAGAAAAACCTTGGTTTCTATATACATAGCAAGCTGTATTGTTCCTTTTTCCTTCCCCCAAGAGCTGAATCTATGCCTTCTTGTTGTCGTGCTGACAAATGAATGTCTATCGTGTGCATTCCTATAGAAATGAAGCAGACTAATTTAACGGATGTAGTGATGAAACTAAAACTAATCCATCTGACAAGTAGTAAGTATTGAGGACTGCAATTGGCATATATGTGTGTGTGTGTGTGTGTGTATATACCCGCATAGAGAGAGAAATATAAGCAGGAAAATTACACTAGATACTGTATTCAAACTCTTTTTAAAAATAACCCAGTCTTGAATTATGTAGATTTTTATTTTCATTTTCATCAGTAAAACTATACATTTACAGAAGGTTGTGTTAGAGGGTATGTCACTCTAAATATACTTTCATTTGTAATTAAATCTGTTTCTTTTCAAAGCATTCATGCATACACTACACAGGTCAGTACCAATAATATATTCTGTCTTAGAGTTTCATAACAGAGCATTTGGCACAAAACAAGCTAACACTATCAGTACAATATTTGAATATTTCTTTTAGATAATCTAGATATGAAAAAAAGAAAGAAAAAAAAACAACAGAAAACTTTTGGTTGAAATAAATGTTCATCACCTACATAAATGTAAGACTCTATTTAAAGATTAGTATAAGATTGATTAGTATAGATTTTAGAAGTTTAGATTTCGGTTTGTGTTGCTTCCGATTGCTGTGTCCCCATTTTTCCACATTCTGTTCTTTTTTTTTTATAAAGTCTTGTTTTTATTTTCAGCCCATTTGTACTGTTATGGTCCTTGTGCCTCCAACTCTCTCATTCTTCCCTTGTTCTCTTCAGCCTCAGGGTCACGACACGTGCATTCGTCAAGGTCACAGTCCACCCCAAACTGGATGACCTGTCTCACATGCAGACACACATTAAGAGTTGGTCATATTCAATACTAGTGCAGAAGTACCAGATTATACTTTAAGCCCTTGGGCATCAGAGTCTCTCGCACACAGACATGGAACAGGGTCACTGGCCGTGTGAACATAAGCTTAATCAGTGAAGTAAGTCTATTGATATCAATGTTACAGTGCAGTTTACATTGAACTGTTAATGAACATACTTTCTGGCCACTAATCCACACTACTGATGTAACGGAATATAAATAGATTATTCAGATTTAACACATAATGTGAAGACCGATACGAGGAGTTTACTTTTCGTTGGGTTTAGAAAGACGTAACTAAAGATAAGCTGTTACGTGAAGCTTAAAATGGCATCTTGTGAGGACATTTCTAGGGTATTTCTATACAAAATAAATGTTAACTGAGCTGCTGCTCCATGTGAATCACATAGAGAATTGTTTGTACAGGACAGTGTAACTTACTGTAGGCTCTTCAGGCTCTTCAAAGTATAAGCCATTTTATAAAGTACATTCATGTACATTTGTTGCATTTTTAATTCAGACATAGATGACCATTCTTCAATTGTCTTGTAAATTTATATAGACATTTTAATGAAATTCCACTTAAAGGACCCTCTCTTGCAAAAATACAGACACAACGTTTCTGTATCTGTATACTGTATATACAGACACAACGGGCAGACTAAGAGAGTCTGACTCATAACCCAAAGGTTGTGGGTTCGAGTCTCGGGCCGGCCACAACTGAGGTGCCCTTGAGCAAGGCACCGAATCCCCCCAACTGCTCCCCAGGCGCTGCAGCATAAATGGCTTCCCACTGCTCCGGGTGTGTGTTCACAGTGTGTATGTGTTCACAGTGTGTGTGTGTTCACAGTGTGTGTGTTTACTGCTGTGTGTGTGCACTTTGGATGCGTTAAATCCAGGGAATGAATTCTGAGTATGGGTCACCATACTTAGCCGTATGTCACTTCACTTTTGAATTATTACCATTATGCGGTAATAGATTACCTAAGGTGAAATAATGATGGTGACAGCATTGGGCTATGGGGGTGTTTCTCTGCTGCATGGACAGAGTGACAGCTCAGAATTGAGGCAAGAATGAATGTAGCCAAATGCAGAGAAGCTTTAGAAGAACACCTGCTCCAGCACCACACAACATCATACTACGGTGGAGGTCCAGCTTTCAGATCAACAACAGCTTGGAGCATACTGCTTAAAAATATTCAAAATGCCTTTCTGGCAAGTTTGTCCTTTACTGTAAAAGTCAAAGCCCAGACTTGAATCTTACAGAGACCTGAAAATGACAGTTCAAATAACCTGTGCATCCAGTCTGACTGAGCCAGGAGGGATGGGAGTAACTGCCCAAGTTAAGGTGTGCACCGCTTGCAGAGAGCCAAGTAGGCTCAAGGTTGTAACTGCTGAGTCTGGTAATAATCTAAATAAAAGATAGTTTCATTATGTCATTATGTGTTGTTATGCGATTGATGGCCAATAAATCAATACTAACTAAACAGAAAAACTTTGCCACTCTGTTACTGATTGTAATGATGTAATAAAAGTACACTATTAATAATAACCATGTACAAATTAATGTAAAGCTTCTTTATGTCAGTATTGATTGAGTGACACAATGGCTGGTTTTTCTACCAGCGCTGTTAAAAGCATACATTACTGTAGAAGTTCCAAAACTTTGTAAGTCAGTTACTTTATATGTATTATTTATGCTGCCTCTGGCTAGAAATATTCACATGGTATTAGCTTCCACTTTTATGCTGATAATGCACAGTAATGCCAGATGATGTACATCAGATTAATAAAGTTGAAGAACATGTAAAGGACATTAAACATGGATGATTACATGTTTCATCATCCTTAATTCTGATAAGACAGAAGTGCTTGTACTGGAACCACATGCAGCTAGAAGCAAGTTATCTGATTACAGAGTAACTCAGGATGGTCTTTCTGTTTACGGGCAGCAGTAAAAGACCTTGGAGTGATTATTGACTTCAGTCTTTCAACTGAAGCTCATGTAGATGTAACTATGACAGACTTCTTTCGTGCCTTAATTTCTTTATACTAACATACGAAGCCAAAAAATATCTGCCCAGTAGATTCCACAAAATTATTATTTACAGACCCCCAGGGTCATTTTGAAATTCTTTGAGAATATGAGGATTTCATCTCAAAACTACTTTCTTTAGACAAAGCATTAATCCCTCTGAGAGCGATAGACCCTCTGAGAACAATAGTTGTGTAGATCGTGGGTTCAGTAGGGGATAAAAAGTATGGAATAGGACCCACTCATAATGGAGGTCACATTCAATCACTTTCACTTGTCACTCTTGATACTTATTATATATTGTCACATTTTTATAGACTGAAGCTATCTCAGACCATTATCTCATCTCATTTAAAATGTTTCACAAAGACCAAAATAATTTCCCTAATTTTCAAAAAATAATAAATCTTTCAAAAATAATAAATTCGTAACAAATAACAAATTGCGAGAGTTGTGTTATACACCAAACAGGATTTGAATCTCTCTCATGTGGGGAGAATATGATGTGAATGAAGTGACCCCGACTATGTCATATATTACTTTGTGACCTTAGGTAAGATCTCATCATGTGAAGGTCATGTAACTTTATAAATATGCATACATGTTACGTATAAATGCTGGCAAAACACTGATCATTCATGAAACCACACAGATAAGTGGTAAATCATCAAGAACGCTTCCTACATTACTTATTACATCTAATAAATCTAGATTTTGTTTTGTTTAGTCAGTACTGCAGAATCTACAATACCACAACCTGACCTGGTAATTTGATGGATTCCTGTGAGCATCAAAATGCCACACTACATAATTAATGCATGTGTTTTTTTATACCCATAATACTCTGAGCAAGAAAGAAACTGCAGAGCAGGTCACACTCTCCCTATTCTCCTGTTACAGCTCTCATTGCTGGCATTTATCCTAGACGCTATTAAGACTGAGTATCACTATCAACACGTCCGACATTTCCACTGGCTGTGTAAACATGTGAGCGTCAGTTCCTGCTGGACACACGGTGGCAGGATGCTTCCACTCACTGTTTATTTCACTTTCTGCATCTGAACATTAAAAAGCACTATTTTACAGTCTCCCATGACCACTGACACCTGGCCTGGGCCTAATAAAGCCGGTTTAGGCTGGACATTTATTTACGCCAGTTCCTCTTTTCCCTGAGCTCACTGCTCTCTGTGCCGAAGCCTGACATTTACATCAGCAAGTACCAATAAGAATACAGAAAAAAAGTACAGTATGCAAAAGTACAGCCACAAAGCTTGAACTGAATGATGACATTGAGGTAAACTAATTGAATCAATAAATACTAAATCATCAACCTGTAAAAGGGTTTCATTTACCTTCTTGGTAGAAAGAGTGGATGGACAGCAATCTCCTCCGTCGTATTGGCAGTAGGCTCGGTTGTTGATTGTATCACACCAGCCATCTCCACCAAATGGCTTAGAGGAAAGACAATTAGCTTTAGTGACGATATGACTCTCAAACAATAGCACATAAACTGACCACAACTATTCAACACAAATAACTATCACCATACACCTTTTCTGTGAAGCATAACAGACTACAATGTTAAGGTTTTTTTTTTTTTTTTTTTTTTTTTTAACTTTGTGTCTTGATGCATAAACTTTGGCTTTCTTCCAGCATGTGGAGCCATTCAGTGAGTCAGGGTTGTATCTGATTCCACAGTTGAACCCAGGAACAGCAGCTGAGGACATATTTTTACATAATCCTCTATGGGTACAGTACATACAGTATAATCAGTATGTATCAGACTTCTGTGTGATATGTGCTTGTATCTTTGTCTTCTGATCTTTGTATTATTCAAAAGAACAAAATATATTCTCACTCTCACTCACTCACTCATTTTCTACCGCTTTATCCGAACAAAATATATTCGATAATGTATATTTAAATTTAAAATTGAATGGAACACTTGTTATTTCTGTGGACTGAAATGAAAAAAATGCTGATTAAAAGTCAGCTGATTCAACTGGATATTGTGATAGAGCAAAAAAAATAATAAATCAGACATACTCTGCAGTTTCTGCCTCTTCAACACCAAAAATGTTAGCAATATCTTGGAATTGAATGCTAACCTTTAATTTTACCTCCCACCATTTGCTGCTTGACAATTTTTGTAAACAATAAATCTTCTCATTTTACACCTGTTTTCAGGAGGACAGCAAGAGAAGAAGAGGGAGTGAGGCGTGTGTGTGTGTGTGTGTGTGTGTGTGTGTGTGTGTGTGTGTGTGTGTGTGTGTGTGTGTGTGTGTGTGTGTGTGTGTGTGTGTGTGTTTTCTTGTGTTTGTGTTAGCTTCTTCCCATGAGGTGTCATTTCATAAATGTGTGAATAAAGATAAATGTGAAAATTCCAGGGAAGGTAAGATCCAGACCACAGGGATAGAGCTGAATGACTTTTGAAGGGGTATCTTGTCTAAATCTGAACTACTCAAGCTTACCTAGAACTAGTAGAAGAATGTAGCAAAAAAAAATCTCAAAAAGCATACTAACTTATTCTCATAACATCTGTAAGTTAGCTCCTGTAGCTTCTGTTTCTTTCTTAGCAAAAGGCATCCACAATCAGATTTGTTGTTGTTGTGTTGATTCTCTTTGACAGGAAAAATACCATAGGCTCGTTAATATCATCAAACCAAATCCTTCAACTTTCAAATCCTTCTTCCCTTTTTCCCTTAGTGGATTTTTCACTTTTGTTGCCACATCCAAATGATGCTACATAACAATAAACATCTAAATATAATAAGTATGATTGTTAAAAACTCTTAGCATCTGTTTCTAAGCCAGTGTCAGTTGATCATATCTGAATATACAAAAAATGATTTAGCACTAATACCAAACTGCCAGGTTCTTAATGGTCTTTAGAAAGCAAATCACAGAACAGCCTTCCTGCATTTTATGTGACAGTACCAGGAACTTTCCACTACAAAATTTAATACTTGCTTTCTTTCAAGGTTCAAGTCAGGTGCTTTATTTAACAGCTAACACATGAAGCCATTCAGGAATCTTAATAAGCTGCACTATTGTGTTCCAAGAGGAAATCCTACTATTAAAATTGAATGTGTGAACTTCAGGAAGAGAAATGTGGAAAGTATACTTAAAATCTATAATTTATAGATGTTGGCCCCATGGTGGCCCTTTACTTATTACTCTAATAATTCCTGACAAGAAACTTTTACCTATCATGATATTTTTAATTGTAGTGCCATCTGAAAAAGCCCTGGTGTTCTGGTACATTTGTCACTTGCTGTGCAATGATGGTATCATTTATTATGTTGGAAGGCAGATAGGTTTACTAGTTCGGGCTTCCAGTGATCAGTAAATCTAGAGAGGTCATTTTTCAGCTAACGTACATAAAACATTCTGAGCTACTGCCTTTACTATTCCATAGAGATCACCATGTACTTTTATTTTACAAAGAATATTCATAATCTCAGAGTAAGTTCTTCTAAAGTATTATTATTATTAAAAGAATCTTGCTTAATCTTAATGAAGTAGGCGGACAAAAAAAAATCACGACACTGAGAATCTGAAATGCTTTAAAAGTATGAACACTATAAGGCAAAGAATCCTATAGTGCTGTCTATTTTTGCAGAAAATCGACAAGAAAAAGATATCAGACACCATTCAGTATTCTGCATCCCTGTAAAACACAACAAGTGCTAACAAGTACTCTAACTAGTTTAGAAATGCTTTCGAGAAAACTCACTGTCAGTGGAAACACTTCAGGTTTGTTAGGAAACTGTCAGTTAACTTGGCTAAACAGTGTCAAACTGTATCAGACCTTAAACCAGGTTTTCACTCTATATGCTTTCTACTTCCATTCTAGTGACAAGGGAAGTAAAAGTAAAACATGTCATAAGCTTTCTTTTTGTTACTCTTAAAAGACAATATTACAAATTAACATATGTATGTAATCCTCTCTTTATTATTAGTACAGTCCCATCTTTAGACAGCAACAGATTCAACAAGAACATTCAGATCGTGTGTCCCAGACATCTCATAACTACTATGCTTGTCAGTAGTAGAAAGTCTAAAAAAAAAATCATGAGTTGTGGGTGGAAAGAGAGGTGTTTGTACTTTATACTACATTTAGAAAGTCACAGCTGTTTTCATTGTTTCTGATAGAGTGACCTCCTCTGATATACAGTCAGCCCTGGAGCTACAGTATGTTTTACTGTGTCATGTATAACCACTGACTGTTACTTATGAACTAATATCACTATATACTGTAGATACACCAAAATAAATTCATTTTATACATGTTTTAAATCTAGACGCATAAATGTACAAGTGTTTATCTGCTTGATTTTTGGTGACCAAAACCTTAGGGCTTCCTTCTTTTCTTGGGATCTATTAGTAGCTACCTGAAGAACTGTTGCTCTTCTGTTCACACATAAAGTATTAGAGAAAATACCTGTACAAAAAAAAAAAGTTCCTGCTGTATTAGTGGAAATGTTTCTTTTATTTATCATTTTTGCTCATTTTACGAACTTCTAATGATTCCTATGGATGGTACTGTATATATAAGGCATTAAAACCGAACACCATATAGAATTTTTGCTGATCTCTGTGCACACAATTTAACTTTCTCTGTCTTGGCCAAGCCTCGCTGAACATATTACTGGCTCTCAAAAAGAAAATGATCAACCCAGGCCTTATCGCTGATGGTGGACTTCTCCAGGCCTCCACTTTGAGCTGGTAGAACTCAGTCAAAGTACTTGTTCTTTCCCAGCTGAAAAGGAGCAGATGTGGACCCTACCGTAGTTTATCAAATTTTCCGTGGCACACTTGACATATCGGGTGAGTAAACACTGAGTTGAGATCCAACTGAAAATCTCTTCAAAATTAAACATCTTGAAAACATGAATAACTGAGAAAGGTATTTTTATCGAAACTCAGAACCTCAGAACTCCGGCACCAGTTATTATACAAATGATGAGTGTTCTGGAGTTTTGCAGACCTTGCAATAACAAAGTTTGTTTACAGTAGGCAGTGAGGATTGCTCAATAATTTACAAATCTCTAAATAGAACTCACCTCACAAGACTGAATGCAGTGAATCTGCTCAAGGCTGGGGTGCCATTTCATTGTGCCTGTACATACAATGCTCTATACACACAAACACACACAGATGCACATCCACACAAACAAATAGACAGATTTCATCTCATTATTCATTCTGGTTATTGTGACTTTATATAACTGTATGAACAGATTCAAAGCATCTTTAGTAGTTCCGGTCCAACTGATGCAACTGTACCTGAAACTAAACCTACTGTATGGTCACTGTGGAATCATTTATAATATTACACACTCACAGTGTTTTAACATACTAAATCAATTGTACATAGCAAAGACATCAAATTCTAAAAACAATAAAACTATGAGATAAACAGAGAACAAAGTTTTAATTTGTCTCGGTTTTAAACAAACATTTTATTGACATGACAAAGAGCAGCAATTCAAAGCCTTTCCCAACATAATTTTGACATCGAAATCCTGGAAGTCAGTACCTATTCACCTTATCTTAGCATGACCTTTCCTCCAACGCACTTACCCAATCTGCAGAAGTTTTAGATATCATTCCTGGAAAGCACACTTTATAAAAGGGTGCAGAATTATGGATATAAACAGTGGAGGAAAAGGCCTGATACCTTGAGAGACTTGAGTGCTTGGTGTGTGGTAATTTAATTGTCTTTTGTATAAACATTTTGACCAAAATCATCAGTTACAAATTGCTATGGAGACAAGGAGATGAAATTGGCCTTTAAAAGCGAAATCGAGGAGCCAATTTGGAGCAAGAAAAAGCAAACAATGCCAGTCAGATACAGTAGTCAGTAATATGACAATATGGCTCCAGTTTACTCAGCTTGTGTTGCTCATGTAGCACAAAATCCAATGTCTGAATATGTAACTTTGTAAATTCAATCTTGAGCCATGAAGAATAAACTAGAAACCTTTTATTGAGAAAAAACAATTTTAAGGCTTTTAACTGATCAAAAACCATTTATCAAAACAAACTTGATTGTGTGTGAAATATTTGCCTTTCATGAGTGGATCACATGCAACGTTATCAGGCAAGAAAGTCCAGCTGACTCCTGTCAACCTGGTCCCTAATTAATGTTGGTGCTCGGAGCCAATCCACATGTTGCATATGCAGTGATTTGCAGCCTATTACTAAGAAGTGAGAACAAATGAGGTGAGAACACACCTGTTGTCATCAGCACCACATCACACCTGGCTTCAAATTCACAGACTGTTGTTTAGTTGATAGTTGGCAAGCAATGCTAAGACTATGTAGTCAACTGGTCAAAATATTATGACCCAGAAGAGAACACCAAAGTTTACATGAGGACAAGAAGACTGGGACTGGAATCGGCTTTTAAGGTAAAACAGTGAATGATTCCAAATAACCAATTACCTCACCTCAACCCTGGTGGGAAGAACCCAGTGTTTGATTGTATCAGCCGAGGAGTTATTGGGCAACACCACAGGGTCACTTAAGGGTACGACACATATTGGGTAGCAGACTGCACCTGCCACGACAAAAAGCAAACCTTCATTTTAATTTGTTTTAAATATTCATGCGATCACAGTTGGGCTAAAATAATAGCAAAACCAAATTTGTACTATATAAGCATTTTTTTATCATATCATGTGACACTAGATCTCTAAATCACTATATGTAGGTATATCACTAGATCATTTATACTATCCTGGGAATACCTAAGATCATAAATACATATCTGAGTTGCATGCTTAGCAGAGATCATTGCTACATCACAGCTCTATGGTATCCAGTTCAATCATGAGCTCAGGTTACTGTACTCCAGATTCGTCTTAAATCACACTGGCAGTAATCACTCAATTAATCATTTATTAATTTTGGGTCTGGGGCTTATCCTGGGTACTATCCTGGGAATACCTAAGATCATGCTGAAGAAATTCCACACAGACAGTGATCTGAGGTCAGGATTGAATCAGTGCCCATGTATCTGTGAGGTGGCAGCGATTCTCGATTCACCACCATGATTCCTTAGTTCAATTATTAACATCAACACAAAACAGATCACAAGCTAAGATATAAGTAATTACTCATAATAATATATATATATTATATACGTATTTAAAATACATATTTATTTTTTTAATTGCACCTTATATAGTACCAGTAAAACTGCATCAGTCATGTTGGTGAACAGAACTGAAATACTAAATTAAAAAAATATTTGTAATCATTCATTACAATTATTAATCAGTGGCAAAATGTAGAAATAATAAAATCCTTACCGATGCCATAACCCTCATCACAGGTATACTCCACCATATTGAGCTCCAGAGGAACCTGACACAGTCCTTCCATTGTTTTACACATTGAGAAGTCTTCAGTCCATTGCCCATCTTTTGTGCAGCGAACTGAGTACTGTAGTGATAAGTAATAAGAGAATTATATGGAATGTATTGTGTGCACTCATGCAAGCTGAGCTGCATAATACCTCAATATGTTTTCGTTTTGTATTGTCTACTCATGTGCTACATCAGTAAAATGAAGTATACAAGAACTGTATATGTCTTTACCCTCTCTGTTGGGACAGGACAGTGTAGAGTGCACACACTATTATATTCCAGGTGGTTGGTACATGTGTACATCCCCTCAAACATGGCAGGCAGAGCAGGGCATAAGACAGGGGAACAGCCTCCTGTCTGCCATCTGCCACCCTCTAAACACTCCAGTTTCAGAAACCTCCTACACACACACACACACACACACACACACACACATACACACACACACACACACACACACACACATACACACACACACACACACACACACACACACACAACGATGACAATGGACACCTTTACACGGACCTGTGTGGTACCGCTTCTAATATCTTCTGCATCTTCTGCGACTTAACTTATTCCTAATCTGATTCTCAGTAATAAAAAAAAGATTTAAAATTTGTAATTAAATGCACTTTGGTAACTAACACGTTAGAGAAAATATAAATTTGCATATTTTCCTACTGCTGTGCAGTCCTACTACTGGTAATATAAAGTACGCACAGACAGCACTGAACGTTGACTACTTTATTTTGTGATCAGCTTATATTCCAAACTATTAACACCCCCCCCCCCCTAAAATGTTTTCAACTTAATAAACAATGTACCCACAATAAACATTAAGATTGATTCCTATTCATGCGTCAAAAAACATTTGGTAGGACTCGTTAATCACCAACTCCTGACTGTGGCGGAATTGTTTATAGGGTAGGAACACACAGAAGCAATAACAGAACCTATGATATACTTTCATAATGGAATGCCTTTTAAAGTGAATGTGTCAAAGGTATTAATAAACATGAGCATTTAAAACAATTTATTAGACCTGCTGGCCAGGACTTGCAGCAGGAATGGGCAATTAAAAGGGCTTAAGAATTGTTCACATATTTTAACAGCCAGTTTAACAAACCCATAAAGTCATGGCAGGTGTAAATACTGGCCTCCCCTGACCTTTTTAAATAGTGATTAGCTGCATTGTGTAATCCCAATTCGATTAACTAATTCAAACGTATAGTAAATGATTAGCCAGTTTGTACATTCAGCATAATTATGTTATGGAGATAATTGTTATGATAATTGGGGAGTGCAATATGTTTCACAACAGTTTCAAAATCCAACAGCTCCAACAGTAACACCTACACAGGATGGAGAGTGTGAAAAATGCTACGCAGTAGTACTCACTTCCTTGGCTTTTTGGTCAGGGTGCCGGTAATGTAATATCCGGGGTTGCATTTGTAGCGACAGACAGTGCCGACGTCATGCCTTCTGCCCACGCACTGTGGCACCAAGAGCTTGGCATTGGGTACAACAGGCGGGTCCAAGCACTCAATCTTACAATATGCTTCAGGGAATGACCACAGTCCATCCTCAAGACAGGTCAATGTATTGCTCTCACCTTGGCATAATTTAAAACCACATATGTAATATCCATTCTGCAAACAAGGGACATTTACAGTATATGCTACACAGAAAACCTGAAATGTAAATGCTTCAGATTTCACTTCATACAAATGACAAATGAAATTCAGCATGAAACTGTTTACACCATTCTTTTCTTCAGACATTAATAAATGCATCTGGGATTTTACACCATACTATGAACACGCAATGCAAGCACATCAGAAGGTGAGGAATATGACTTTATGAGAGATGGAAATCCAAATCTGTTTTCTCTAAAAGTTAATGAAGGATAACAGAACCTCATGGTAACTTGTACCTTATGTGGGATACACGCCTGAAACATGCCTGAAGCCATATGATGCTGGTAAGGTAAAAGAAAACTAATTAGAATGTATGACAACTTCTAAAGCAATTTTACTGGTCAATAAAAATATAATGAAACTCTTTTGCAATGTTTCCAAAAAAAAAAAAAAGAGAACAATTTATAAGGTACAGAAAGTGGAAGCACACTTTGTGTAAAAATGGCACCAAAAATGAGTGTTAATGGTCTAATTTGTTTCTGCAACACATGCAAATGCACCAGCTAGAAAACCAAAAGTGTTCAAACTGGTAATTGCTAAAAGCAATTGACCTTAATATCATTAAGAGGTTTCAAAGCCCCCTAAGAAACTTAACAAAACAAGTCTTGCTTATACAGTAGGCATTCAATGAAAAGTCTCTTCTGGGTTGAAATTGTAAAAAAAAAAAAACACAAAACACTATAGTCAATAGATGGAAGTGTACTATCATAGGGTTTTTACAATTTGGTCTGAAAATAGGCTATAAAGGCTACAATCATAAATACATATAGCATTGCTCACTCTGCTATCTGATACTGTTCTACAGTGTGGTTTCTGAAGATTGGTAAGTTTGGAGTTTACCTTCCTCAAACTTAATTGTAGTTTATGTAAATCTTTTGGGAAATAATGAGTAAGATAAACCAATTGTCATTGACGTACTTTACTTAGAACAAATACAAAGTACAAAAATAGAACAAATACTACGACATTTATTATTCTTATAATTATTATTATTATTAGTAGTAGTAGTAGTAGTAGTAGTAGTAGTAGTAGTAGTAGTAGCATGTGTTTCTTTTATTATTATATTTGATTGCTTTGATATAATAAACCCATTTAACCACCTCAGATGGAGATGAGTAGGGCATGTGGAGCTTTTTGTGTTTGTTTGATGTATTTGTTCATTGTTGCTCAATAAATGGATGCACTACATATATTTCATATATTCATATAGTTTCTTTACAGTTCCAAATACATTGTAACACAGTATATTGTAGATATTGTTCAAAATAACACCAACCTGTAAATGGTCAATGGGGATGGACAAATGCAAAACGACAAAAGTATTTTAAATTTTGCACGCCAGGCAATAAGCATATGTGGTACGTTGGGCTCCTGCCTTGCCATCTTGTGAGAAGCCTTGCCTCATAGTCACCACCGATTGACAGAGTGCAGTTGTCTCAATGTTAGAGATGTATTTTTTTACAAGTAAGTTAACATAGCTATCAACAACCTTATGTTGTTCAAGTAAGCAGATGCTGTACATAATCTTGGTAAGTACAATACAATACGTAGCTTTAGATATTTAATTTCATGGTTACTGCCATTGTTAAAGTTTTTTATAACAGATAGGATTATTTACTCAACAAATTTTCAATTAGATTGCATTAGCCAAATAATACTATAATTTTTTAAATTATTAACAAATGACAGTATACTAACTCATACTGATCACCATTCCTTTAAGACTCCTGAGTAAGCAGGGTCTGTTCTTATTTTCACATTTCTGGGCTGGTTGTTTGAGCTTGTATTACAGCCACAGGACCTGAGACCTGAGATAAAGTTGAGCTCCATTTTATACCATAGCCATCTGTCTAGCGGCTTAAGCTGGCCTGAAACTGGGTGCCCAATATATACAATCTTGTCTACCTCCTTTTCAATACTTTGTAATTTTTAATTCACCATCACCAATTACTTAATTGGGAATATCTAATCAACCAATCATGTGACAACAGTGCAATCCATAAAATTATGCAGATAATTGCTTCAGCTTCAGGAATCTTTCACATCAACCTTTAGAATAGGCAAGAAAAAAAGTGATCTCCGTGATTTTGACATTGGCGTGATTGTTGGTGCCAGGCAGGCTGTTTAAGGTTTTCTATAACTGCTGATCTGAGATTTCCACACAATACAGTCTCTACAGTGTACTCAGTATGGTGCAATAAAGAAAAAAGATTCATTGAGCATCAGTTCTGTGGATGGAAAGACGTTATTGATGAGGAAGGTCAACAGAGATTTACCAGACTGGTTTGAGCTGACAGAAAGGCTATAGTAACTCAGATAATCATGCTGAATAATTGTGGTAGAAAAACTTCTCAGAATACATGCTGAACCTTGAGGCACATGAGCTACAACAGCAGAAGGCTACATCGGGTTCCACTTCTGTCAGCCAAGAAGAGAAAGATGAGGCTACAGTGGGCACAGACTCACCAAAACTGGACAGTTCAATACTGTAAAAATGTAGCCTGATCTGATGAATCTGCTGAGGCTGACATATGGAAGGATCATAATTCTTCACAACGGCATGAATCCATGCCCCCAACCTACTTTGTGCCAAGAGTACAGTCTTGTGGTGGTAGACTAATGGTGTGAAGAATGTATTCTTGGCAATCTTTTGGCCTGTTAATAACAATCAGTCATCACTTGAAAGCCACAGCATATTTGAGTTATTGTTGCTGACCCATGTGCATTGCTTTTACCATCTTCTAATGGGTACCTCCAGCATGAAATGAACCAAAAGTCGTCTCAAACTGATTTCATGAACATGACAATGAGTTCAGTGTTCAGTGTAATTAGTGGCCTTCACAGGATCTAAATCCAATACAGCACCATTGGGATGTGGTTGATAGGGAGCATGTAAGTGCAGAAAAGTGCACAATCATGTTAACATGAACCAGAATCTCAAATGATTGTTTCCAACATCCAACTTGTGGAACACTTGCGCACCTCCATAATGTGACATGTTTGCTTTACTATAGACTTGTGTACCTCTTTGTCACCCAGAACCTAAGAGAAAAGAGGACACAAAAAGCAAACCATCCTCGACTGGATAACAGATTATATGCAAATTTAGCTTCATGTCTATAATATCAAGGTGAAATTTTTCACTGTATAATGAATGAGACCTGAGCATAATTTTTAGTTTAGGTTTTTTGCTCACCAAAAAACAAAGTCATCAAAATCAATAAGCATAGTTATTTAGTGATACAAGGCTTCTAATGAACCAAGGTACCAGAAACTGTAATCTGACAGACAAAGAAAACTGTGCCAATCTATAAGAATGCCATTTGCAAAGCATAGGGAAAGTTCCTCTAACCATTTTACCACCCTAGACTAAATAGTAAGGGAGGATATGACTCCTTTCCATGGGATTCTCTAGCAAACTTAAAACATGATCTTATTCTTGAGCTGTTTCCTTGCTCCTTAAGTGCTGCCCTGCTTTCCTATTTACACAGCAGAGAAGCATGGGGCCTCCTGGAGAGGACCTGAGGTAGCTGCCAAGCATATATACACACCCCTAAATCCCCAGCTGAATGAAACAGAATTTAAGGATACATAAAATATGTTGTCGATTCATAAAGGATATGTAGAGGATTTATACATATGCCCAAACACAGCAATAATGATAACATCAATACACTTAGGATATTACCTTGCAATGTGGCGGGTGAGTTGCAGGAGAAGGTGCACTGCTTGCCAAAAGTAGTGCCCCAAGGGCAGGTGAAGGAGGCAAAATAGACATGCAAGTTATCAGGCAGACCGCAGTCCACTGGCTCACAGCTCACCACACGGTCCCAAACACCACTGACACAGTTCAGCTCTATAGCTTCCTGTGAACCAAACGGAGTCACAGACAAAGATAGAGGATAATGTAAATGATTGCTTTAAGCTTACTGTAAGCTTACAATTGTTTTGCCTCACCATCCTCTAGGTATACCACTCTGTCTAGAGAAGTACTATATTAATTACTTAATAAGGAATAATAAAGTAATAGTTTAGCAGACCACTAGGAACTAAGGGATTACTGAGTCTTATAATGTATATGTCATAAGGTAATATGGATATTCGTGCTTTGCTTTATCTGACAGATATATAATGCTGCTTGTAACAAGTATCTAGAAAAAAACAGCCAAGCAATATGTTGTATATTAGACACAAATTCATCAGATTCATACTGTATGTTCAGCACTTTATTTACTATTAGTTTTAACAGTTAACATAAAAAAAAATTCAACTTCCTACAGGTTTTTATAGAGATAGGTCATCCTCGCTAATTAATTAAAGAGGATGACCTATCTCTATAAAAACCTGTACGAAGTTGCATGTATTTATGGGGACTTATATATACATGCAACTTCCTACAGGTTTTTATAGAGATAGGTCATCCTCTACAGTTGCTAAGATGCTACACTTATAGCAGCATGTCTAGGAAAAGAAGTGGTCAGTAGTGTGATTTGGCAGTAGGCTGTACTGAAACAGTGCTGGTTAAAGTGGCAAATAACCTACTGCTGGTCCACTGGTGACCAACTCTCTTTTCAAATGGATATCAGTTTGTAGATATAAACAGTGTCTTCTCTATGCATACCAAATTGTTGAAGTTTGGTCTTCGATAGGGCCTTAAACTATACTCACTGCCCTTTATACTGCATATGCTTCATAAGCTATGCCGATGACTCAGAGCTACTTTCCATCAAAGCCAAAAGACAGACAGACATACTTTTAAGCTGAAGTGTAAAGGGCATTATACAATGGATGCTGAGTATCTTCCTCACACTTAATTCTGACAAAATAGATATATTTTTATTAGGACTACAGGCAGCTAAATGTAAGCTTTCTGATTACATTGTAACTCTGGCTGAACTTTCAGTTATGTCATGTTCAGCAGGAAGACCTTGGTGTGATTGACTCCTGTCTCTTATTTGAAGTACATATTAAAAAAATCTAGATAAAGTATTTGTTACCTCTAAGTTGGACAAGGCATAATAATTATGCCTTGTCCAACTTAGAGGTAACAAATACTTTATCTAGATGTCAAGTTAAAACTAATATGTAACAAAAACATAACATGCTTGTATATATATTGAATATCTGGATTTCTGTAAAGATGCTTTGTGACAATGTCTATTGTAAAAATCCTTATATAAATTGAATTTAATTGAATGTATTCAGACTGTACTGAGAACTGGTAAACACTAAAACTCAGAAGTATGTACATACAGTATCATTGTATAACATTCAGTCTGATAAATATGGTAAAAAAAATTCATCTGTTGCCACCTAGTTACAAACTACAACAATTGATGCAACTTTTAGTGCAGCTGAGAAGGGAGCCACAGTAAACACTGAATAGCATTTTAGGACGAAAGTGTATCTACTGTAGGTTCAAGCATGTTTGCGCAATCACAATATTTACCAAACGTAAGCTGTCTTTGCAAAGCAGAATCAATTTTAAGCCAACTGGAGCTCACTTCCACATGCTTGAGAACAGACACATGATCGTTCTGGCTTCAAGTCTCATCTTCAAAAGCAGTTAAATTGAAAGATTTATTACTATAGCATTTATCAGATGCCCAAATCCCAGGCAATAAAAGTACAGTACACTGTTGACTCTATTAGAAACAAAATGATACAACTGAGCAGTTGTTAAAGGTCATGGGTCTTGTTTTTGGGGGCAGTGGTGGCTCAACTGGTTAAGGCTCTGGGTTGTTGATTGGAGGATCGGGGTTCAAGGCCCAGCACAGCCAAGCTGCCACTGCTGGGCCCTTGAGCAAGGCCCTCAACCCTCTCTGCTCCAGGAGAGCTGTATCATAGCTGCCCCTGCACTCTGACCCCAACCTCCTTAGTTGGGGTATGTGAAGAATATGTGGCGATAATAAAGGCTTCTATGCCCCGTTCTATCCTATTCTATTCAAGGACTAATGGCACCATGGGAGTGATGCTGAAAATTAAACTCAAAACCTTCTGTACAGTAACCCATATTGTTATTGACTGAGCCACCACTTCTGACATACTGTGGGTTTAACAATAGCTTAACATGTAATGTAACAATAATATGGGGGGCTATTAAATGACAAATACTCTTAATTGTGTAAAACATAAAAAAAGCTGTGGCTGCTTTCTGTTTTAGCACCGACACTAAACCTCTGAACAAATGCATCACCCACCACACTTATCAAGCATAATATCCAACTTCAGTGGAATTTCCAAGTGTATCATATTTATTATCAGTATGTTTTTTTTATATATTATTATTTTGACATTCCCATGTATACAGTTTTTAAAAATGTATTTTATCTTACCTGCATAAAAAAGTAATACATTTGAAAAGAAATATATATTATTATAATTATAAAGCTGTCTCTGTACCTGTTGAGGATGAAAGCCCTGGCTACTGAGCTTGTGCAGTGTGTACCCTCTGTGGCAAGTAATGGAGCAATGTTTGGGGTCCAGAGTGGGGGTGCAGCTGACTGAAGCATGCTCTACTTTCACAGCACCGCAGGAGTCCGCAGTGCATGGCATGCGCACACACCTAATAAACAGACATAAAATGATTTTATATTTCAGTTCTGTTCATGAGTAGTGCTTGGAAAAATGCCAGGTCCGAGGAAGGCCATATTCTTATTATCCAAATCTTTCCAGTCACTTTATAAGTCATTTATAAGCTCTAGCCAATATGATACTTTATTTCAAAAATAACATGGCAGGGAATTTAACATGTGCATGGTACAATGGTACTTCCTTTACTTCTGGATTGCCAGGGCACTTTCCTTCTCAACTAGTGGGGGTCAAATGTCAAAGCTGTAAGGGTTCAAAAACACAGAACCACAAATTGGTCTTCCTGTCAATAATCAGTGCATTACTAGTGCAGCTATGGCTGAATAGCTAAAAAAACGTTCAAGCTTTTATAGCAGCAATTGGGGACCAAGTCCATATTAATGCCTGGGGTTTTGAATGGGATGTTCAGCAACTATATATGGGTGTGGGCATATGGTAGCCTAGTGGTTAAGGTGTTGGGCTACCAATCACAAGGTTGTGAGTTTGATCCCAAGTCCACCAAGCTGTGGCTGTTGGGCAAAGCCCTTAATCCTCAATTGCTCAGTTGTACAAAAATAAGATAATGTAAGTCGCTCTGTATAAGCCAAATGCTGTAAATGATATAAGGCTGGGGTGTCAAATCTTGTCTGCAAAGGGCCAATGTGGGTGAAGGGTTTATTTCCTACCAAGCAGAAGCCACACCTGAGTCTACTGAAAGCCGATATCAGCTGATTAAACAGAGGTTATCAGGTATTGCCCCTGCTTGATTAGAATAGAAAATGTCAAATACTACAATGACCACCAACCATTGTGTGCTTTAGTTCTCTTTTTTGTAGATATATATTTTATTATTCACTGCTTAAGCAATCAAATTAAAAGGAGTACCATTGTGAACATGACTGTGTATAAACAATTAAATAAAAACTTTTTTGAGTCTTAAATGCGTTATATGTGAGTATGTGTGAAGACGTGGAAGAGCCCACCCTCAGCGCACCCAGTCAGGGCATAGGAAGTGAAATGGCAGGATGTACGCAATGCTACCCCTAGCACAGCCACATGAACAGTGGAGAAGTTCAGCAACAAAGCAGATGTCTGGAAGAAGGGCATGCTCAGGTTGTGGGTCACGTTCACCACCAAGGGGTTACGCAGGCATGACAGCTCATAGGTACCTGCAAACCCACCCACCAATGCACACACACACACACACACACACACACACACACACACACACACACACCTTCCTTAAGATAAGATATACCTTTATTCATCCCACAATGGGGAAATTTCACAATTAGTAATAATAGTTAACATTCAGAAGTTGAGGCATGCTTGTGTGATTTAATGATTATATTATCATTATTATTAGTGGTTCGTACACTTTTTGCTTTTGACAGTGTATAATTAAGCTGGAGCAGACACCACAAAATCAAAATAAACAAAATAATTAAACTTTAAAGACTCAAAATAACTAAACTCAAAGAAAGATGTCTTTTATAGGGTCAATATATTAAAATTGCTCTAAAAACACAACAATAAATAGATTACAAATACGAGCTGGTCCATAGTACTGATAGTAGAGACTAGACAGACATCATTTCTTTTTATTCATAACCATGTAACAGTTGTTATGTCTCGTTCTCTTATTTGCACTCGCATTAACTATCAGAAAGCTCATCAAGCTTTTGAATCTGTTTTATATTGCTATTATTTATAATGATAAAAGATCTTTCCCATGCTTATTTTACAGTATGTGATTGGATGGTCTGTAAAATGTACCTAGTGTGTGGTTTTTGTTACTCGTGTCACAGAGTTGGATGGACACTGTTTTCTTGCACTGTTCACCAGGGTTTTGCTTTTCTCCATCATAGGCCAGATAGATGAGAACTGAGGCTGCCACTCCGGGCCGCTCGAATTCCACCTGACAAAAACACCAAGATGAGAAAAACCTGCCATTAGCTTGTTTAATCTTTGTGTGTTCTCTCATTCTTCTAATTTTTACTTCACTGGCAGTGCATACCCTGAGCCACACAGGCAGATGCTGGACAGAGTGAGACAAGGCTGTGCAGGGGACCCATGCATCCTGCATTAGTGCGTCATTCATTTCTACATACTGAGACCTGCACATCTAGAAACAAAATATGTAGATACACACACAATCACACACACACACACACACACACACAATATATATATATATATTAGATACACATTTGATTGAAAGGGCACACAATCTAAAGGCAATAACCTTTTCATGCCAATTTTATTGTTTTTATTATATTTTATTAATTTTGTTCTTTATGTTCTCTATAACAAGAACTTAAATTTCCTTAAATTATTAGCTTTATATCCTTAAATTATTAGCTGATTTGTTACATAAGTCATGTTGGGAAAGTTAGGAAAATGTTCAAATTTGTTGGCCATTATCTTCTCCAGTACAGCTAGGAACCTGTGACATGGGGTGTACAAACCACTCTTTCATATCTTATATAGTTTGTTCATTAGAGTAGCAAAACATGTTAGAAACAATGGGCACAATACATTTCATTTATATTTGTCATAGCCTTATGTAGCCGTGAAGCAAAATATCTCCAAATTGTGTTAATCTGGTTCAATTGAACAATTGAAGTAAATATTTCCATATAAAAATCAGACTAAAGTTGTGCAGTGTGTACCACAGTTAGTGGTTTAAGTTATTCAGAGCAGTCTTATGCAGTGTATTTTTCTAAAATATTGAATAATTGATGAAAGTATTGACGCGCACAGATGATTCCCACCCCTGGACATCAGAAGGAGCTGTCACCCGTGTTTTGAGTGAACTTGTCTGGGATGCCGCCCAACAGGTCCGTAGTTCCTACAGTTATTTTTCAGACCAGATGAGAGAAGTCTTCAAATACCAAACCAGGGGAGTGATATCTCCACCCAGCTTTTGCCAAGGCTCCTATAGCTATTAAATGTGCCATGAAGTTCCACACCTTAGCCAGCCAGAGCAGCTGAAACAATTCCACTCTTCAAGCTGACTTCCATAAGGCCCTGAACCCTGCTCTTCAGGCAGAAATGGCATGCAAAGGTAAAATATGTAACCACAGCCATCCCTATAGACAACCTGATCAGGCCACATCACCACTCTTGCCCACTACAGCTTTATGCAGGAGTTTGTCCACCCCAAGTGTCATCGGAAGAGCAGCAGCAATTTCTCCGGCTCCAACTGTGCTTTTATTGAGGCAAGGCAAGTCACTAATGAGATTCCTGCCCAGAGAAGCCTAAACTCAAGAACCTCAAGGTGAGCCTAATTCCATGTACTCAAGGTATGATTCTACCTACACAACTAAGTTATGCTAACTAAACCTACCCTCTCTCAGCCCTAATAGACTCTTAAAACAACCGGTTGAGGATCTCCACCTCCCTCTCTCACCATGTGTCACCTCCATGGACAGCAAACCATTGGTGATGGCTTCACACATCAAATCGCACCCCTCTGTCTACAAATTGGACTATTTCACATTGAGGAGATCACCCAGATCATGTAATCATGTTCTGATGGCTGAAAACCCATGCATCTTAAATATCCTGGCCACAGAAGGAACTAACTGGTTCCTTTATTGCCTCATGAACTTTTTATGGAAAAACCTTCCATGCTGTGCTATGTCCATGGAAAGTCATGGAGCTCAAGAAACCATACAAATTCCACACGAATATGAAGAATTAAAGAAGGCTTTCAACAAAGAGAGAGCCAAGCAATTACCCCCTCACTGGCCCTTTCATCCAGGTGCATGAATGCCGTTATGGTGAGATACCCATATTCACAACCACTAGTACCACCCAGTGCTGGAGTGACTCTGGGAGGCATGCTATTTTAACAAGCTTGACCTCCCAAGTGCATACAATCTTATTCGAATCAAGGAGGGGGATGAATGGAAAACGGCCTTCCACACCACCAGGGGGCACAACGAATACCTGGAAATACTCTATGGCCTGACTAACATGCCAGCAGTGTTCCAGATGTTCGTGAACAAAATCTTCAATGACCACATGACCAAGGTACACAATATACTCACTTATCTACTTACCCCAAACTATTGATAAAGAAGGAAAAGTGCAAATTTCTTAGAGACGCTATCACCTTCCTTGGTCATGTCATCAGCGGGCAAGTGGTGGAAATCAAGGTACAGTCGGTCACAGAATAGCCCACCCCTTCCTTTATTAACGAGCTGCAGCACGTCTCCTGGAGACTGATGCCAGCTAAGTGTATCTTTGACGTGTGGAACAGAGAGCCCCTGTCCATTAAGGACGTGCTGGAAGAATGGAGACACTGGTTGGAGGGGGCCTGGCACCTTTTTGAATTAATCATGGACTATCAAAACCAAAAACCATTACACAATCTGGGAACACCCGATCCCAAATCCATTCTCCCACCATCCATCACTGTTGACCACATTCGATGGGAACTAATAAAGGAAATATGGCAGGCACAAGAGACTGAGCCCATTCTGCCCATTCTCCAAGCAGTATGCCCCCACCTCCTTGAGAACCAGAATTATCCAGTGGGCACACACAGCCAGCAGTTCAGGGCACTCGGGCATCCAACAGGTGACAGCACTTGTCCAAAATGCCTTCTAGGACCTACAAGCTTATGTTCAAACCTGCTCAGTTTGCGCCCAAGTGTAAACACCAAGCCAACTGCAGGGAGGCCTGCTAAAACCACAGTAGACCACTTTTATAAGGCTTGCAAGCTCAGGTACCTGAAAGGCCTCCATGGAAACAGCCAAGGTGCTCATTACTTCAGGACGTACCGCAGCAGAGAACAGCAGTGAGTTCCTCATATGGGCAAAACTCCCTGACCGACACATTGTCAGGTCTCAGCCCATTCCAGTGTGTTCTGGGGTAACAGCCACTTGGGTCCCAGCCAACGATGTATTAGACCCTACTTTAATTGAAGAATTCCACCGAACACACCCCTTTCACCCAACAACCTGCCCCATAGAAAATATAACACAAGGAATAGTGATTTCCACCCCTGGCCACCAGAGGAAGCCATTGCCCATATTTTGAGCACTTTTGTCTTCCACGTTGACTTCCTGGTTTTAGGATTTAAATATCGCATCCATGCGTAGACTCCACGCGAAGTATTGTTAATTTATTACTATATAACTGTGCTATTGCCTTGTTCTATTTGTCTGTCTATGACCATTGTTCCTGCACTTCCCGGTTTTTATGTTTGGACTATCATTTTGGATTGTTTGCCTTGCTGACTATTATACTGTTTTTGACCAGCTGCCTGTCCTTTGACCATGCTATTGTTCTCTGTTTTGGATATTACTCCGTGTTCTTCTCATTAAAATCAACAAATGGATTTCAACCTGCCACCTCCTGAATCTTCATTACAATGTAGAGCAGGACTGTGAAATGCTTCCATACAATTTAAACAAAATTGTAAAGTGTTGTGCTTAGCATTGTACATTACCAGATTAAGATTAGGCTCTCCTGTTGCAGACAGTGCAGGGCACCGCCAGTCCTGATGGGAAGCTGTTGCACTGGATGCCCATTGGTCACTGAAGCCATTTGGGGTAAAGAAGCCACAATCTTGAACATTGTAACCCCTCTCAAATTCCTCACATACACCATCACCATCATAAAAGTAGCAATGACTTGGCTGACCTGAGAGAGTGAGAGAGCACAAGCCAATTAACACCGGTCTCAATGCCAAAAACAAATTTGCTTCTCACTGCTAAGATAAGGTGTATGGTGTAAGGTAAGGGATAAGGTGTGGGGATCCTGTACATGTAGCAATTTTCATGCCAGTTCAATAAACCGATTAAGTTAAAAAGGGATATGAGATCATAAGTTCAAAATTAGAGTAAAATTTCATTAAAGCACTCTAACAAGTATGAGGTGGCACAAAGATCAACCATAGGGAAAAAAAGAAGTTCCACAAAAGCAATTTGAATGCTTAAAGATCAAAACTCCTTTATAGCTGGCACATGTAAATAAGTTACATGCCCGGTAAGAGAACGGTGAATCATAGATGAGGTGATTGATGAATGGACTCCAGTACCAAATTAAAAACACATCCACTACATGAACACTGGCTGTGTTATCTACACTGAATGATTATATGTTTTGGAGAGGAGAGGGGTCACAGAGTCATTCCAGTCATTACAGAGTCATTCCTTTTCTTATTTGTTTTTGTGATTTGCTGTACTTTTTTTTTTTTTTTCAGTTATTGGCAACATTGGATAACTATGCTATGCTGTGCTATTATATACTTGAATTGTTCAAGCTATGTTTTCTACAGAGAGTTCCCTATTGACTGTCTTGGTCACTTTGAATTCAGTTTTAATCTTTTGGTCTAGCTTTTGTTTAGTCAGGTATTTTGATAAACAGGGCGGTTATAGCTCAACTAGTTAAGGCTCTAGGTTATTGATCAGTGATGCCTCAGCACCATTTAGCTGCCACTGGTGTGCTCCTTAGCAAGGCCTTTAACAATCACTGCTCTAGTGGTGCTGCATCATGGCTGACTCTGCACTCTTATCCTAACCTCCAAAGCTGGGATATGTGAAGAGAGAATTTCAATTTGCTGTAATGAATATGTGACAAAAATAGAGGATTCTTCTATAAGTGAAGGACTGAAGACTGGAACTCCTGCGCTATACAAGAAAGACCTGGCAACCTTCAGATCGGCAATGAATGGCCTCTTTTTTGTTTATATAGATAGTATTCAGTGTGTCACACAGCACAATAAAATCAGACATCAGGCATTCATCAGGCATTAGTCAGTGCTAACAACATAGTGCAATCACAGTGAAACACAAACAGAATCACCTGGCAGTGCTAGTACAGTAAGTGTAAAGACAGCCTACAGCTAAAGGTTGTGGAATACTATACAAGTCAGCTGATTGCCCTGGAAAAACTCCTTAGCCTTAAACTCTAAGCTAACATGGTTACACAATAGTTGTGTGGTCTCATCAAATCTATTAGTTTTAAGAAAATCTCCCTCTGGAATGAACAAAACTCACACCCTAATGCCCAAGATTAATAAGCAGGTGTGCCTTCGTGGTTTTACTATTGCCACAAGATTTTAGTGCCAAATGGTTAGGTGGTTCCTAAAAAAACAGAACAGCTTACACTTATTCAAAGCAACAAAGAATAAAAAAATGATATATACACATGAATAAAACACTGCTTTTTTTTGAAGTTATGTTCAACACGGTGTCTGTTTGACATTTTATTGCAGTTTGTAATCATTATTTTCATTTCCTTTAATGATCCACTGTCTCTCTGTCACTCACCAACACAGTTGAAGCCTAGCTCCATGCTGCATTTTTTGGAGCATCCATCTCTGTCCAAGAGATTCCCATCATCACACTCTTCCATCCTGAACAAGAAGGGAGAGGGGTCAAGGATTACCTTAGCTGGAAATGTTGTGCACGCAAATGCATTTTTCTTTTATTTTTAAAAGGATTAAAAAAAAAATCCTTTAGACTATCTTTATACAATTTCCTATTATATAGTACAAATCAATTCAATTCAATTCAATTCAAGTTTATTTGTATAGCGCTTTTTACAATAGACATTGTCTCAAAGCAGCTTTACAGAACATAAACACAGAGCAGAAGGTAAACATAATTAATGATAAAGGAATTAACGAATAATAAAAGAAATGAGAATTAACAGAATAAAAATTCTAGATTATTATTAGATGTATATAGTTCACAGTGTGTATGTATTTATTCCCCTATGAGCAAGTCTGAGGTGACTCAGGCAGCAGTGGCAAGGAAAAACTCCCTTAAATTGGTAAAGGAAGAAACCTTGAGAGGAACCGGACTCAATGGGGGAACCCATCCTCATATGGGTGACACTGGGGGTGTGATTGTAATATACAGTCAGTTAAATGTTGTATTGGTGTAAGGTTCAAGGACTTCTGATCTCCTGAGTACCACAGAGTCTAACTGGAGATGTCTCACGATTCTTAGAGTCGGCCTCGGCTCAGTGGACGTCCAAATCACAATAGTATATAGTACTTTTTCACAAATATTTTGTAGCTACACTTTTGTTTGCATGTTTTTTGCTTATTCCAAACATGTCAGTTTGAAATGAATAAATTGCTCACGTCAGTTCACTGTCTAAATGTGAACTCTGAACTGAATTGCAAAATTGATATCAGACATGATATTAGATTGCATAACAATCATAACCCAAACAGAGCGGACACTTGAGTGATGGCACATTTTATGTAAGCAGAGGACAGTGTCCTTAGATTTTTCTCTCAAACTCTCAAATGAATGTGTCTTTAAGTAACAACCTACCCTTGTATTTTTCCATCTCCACAGAAAGGGTCTCCATGGGTGTAGATCAGAGAAGGAGAGAGCTCGCTGCGCAAGCCTTCGGACTCCACCTGGATCCTGTATTCATACCGCATCCCTTTCTGTACATCGCTATGAGCGTCTCAACACAACCGGACATGCATACACATAGATACATGCACACATGCGAGCGCGTGCGCGCACACACACACACACACACACACACACACACACACACACATACACACACACACACAAACACACACACACACAAAAAAAAAGACATTTCAAGATATCAGTTAACAGCCAAGATAAAAAATTGTAATGTTTTAACATTTCTCAGTGAATGATCTAACCTTGTGAACATTGACTTTATGATGGCATAGGTATCAAAGTTTATTCTTTTTTTTTTAGTCTGTGAGATCTCATGGGTTATTTACACATAGACTGCTTGATTTCAGCTGCTTTTCCGGCCAACAGTAATGGAAGCTTCTTTCCTGGATCTCCTGTTCCCCTTCAACAAAGCCCCCTTATTAATTATGCATTACTTCAAGAGCTGGAGAGATAAATGGAGCAATATCTGTCAGTGACCAGGGTATTCTGTGTCACTCATAACATCCGTAAAAGTTCCTAGAAGGAACTATTTCAAAACTGAGTGGCTAATTATTCTTCTATAATTACAAGATAACTTACCCATGATAAATGACATTAAACCAAAGGGTCCCAACTGCCATTAGGTATTGTAATGAAAGTTTTATGGTTTATTTTGAAAGTTTTAAGAGTATTTAAGAGCTAATCTAAAAATTCATCAAATACATGTAGCTGATGTTTTGTTTTCATTGTAGACCTCTTGGTGGCAGTACAGCTGCTTCCTCAAACCTCTTTATTTCTCTCTACCTCCCCTGAGATATAAATGACAGGTCAGTAATCACACACTAACACAGATGAATGACTAAACTTGAGCTGTGCGAGCTGAGAGCAATCGAGCGAGTGAGTGCGCACACGCGCGTGAGAGAGAGAGAGAGAGAGAGAGAGAGAGAGAGAGAGAGAGAGAGAGAGAGAGAGAGAGAGAGAGAGAGAGAGAGAGAGAGAGAGAGAGAGAACTCAGAAGCAAACAGCCTCATGTGTTGTTTTTACAGTATCTACTGGTAAAATGATCATATTTGGTTTAGATTCCAGAATTTCTCTTATCCTTTTTACTTTCTGCCTCTCTGATTCTTAGTTACCCCTCAACCCTGTCAGCATAAATTTACTCCCTTTGATTTTTCCATCTTTTTGCATTTATATGGCCAGAGGAAGGAAATTTGTTGGAGATGAAACAGGCTTTGCTTCACACCATCAATGTCTGTTTTGGCCTATTGCAAGTGCTTAAGGAAAAATAAACCAGGACCCTAATTACAACTTTACACTCAAAAAGCGGCTAAAAACCTGTCGAGAGCAGATCCAGAGAAACATCAAACATAGACTATTGTTGTTTAATTGTTCCAAAAATATGCTTTCATTCACAAAAGTCTTCAGTCAGCTCAAAAAAACACGAAAGCAAGAGCATTATTGATACAAAAAGTCATATGTTTTAGTCATGAAACCAAATAGGAGGAATCTCACTATCCCAAAGTCCTAGGATGAAGAATCACACAAACATTTGACACTTGTACCAGGTGACAGACAGTAGATCTTGTGTGTGTGTGTGTGTGTGTGTGTGTGTGTGTGTGTGTGTGTGTGTGTGTGTGTGTGTGTGTGTGTGTGTGTGTGTGTGTTGTTGTTGTTGTTGTCAGCATCTTACCTGTCTGTATATGTGGATTGTTTGAGTGTGACAGAGCCCCTGCCTTCCTGTATGGGTGGATCTCGGAGCACATGGTATATTAGTGGACTACAGACAGCGCACAGAGGATTCTGTGGACGTGATGTCAGCAGCACAGCATCAACCTCCAACTTCTTATCAAAGGTGGAGATCTTTATAGCCTTTACTTTCTTGCTACTAGTGGCACGTAGAGTCAGAGGAATATCGCAAAAAACATTCTGTGGGCCAGTGTGAAGTGATTCACCTGTCTCCAGGATGAACTCCAGATCAGAGATTGCCTGCTTGCCTATTTAAACAAATAAGATCCAAGAAAATATAAAAATGTTCCAAAGAAGCTGTCTTATATAGGATAAATGATTCATTATAAAATATAATTGCTTGGATTCTGAATTCCACATACTGACTCCCATTATAAAAAGACATTAATTTTAAGTAAATGTATGCATTCTTGTATTTATTTGATTGTCCCCTATTAAATTAAGCAATCTAATTCAGTCCTATTAAAAACAAAATTCTGTAAAATTTGAATATAAAAATAGATTTCAGGTCAGAACGTACTGAAAGAGATGTAGGTGATCCACACAGTTAGTGTGTCTGGAACTACTGCATACTGAAAGTACAACTGTAGAACACATCCTCCAGTCTGAAGACACTGAGAACTCATATTCGCTTCATACAGGCTGAACTCAGGGCTCCACGAGTGCATGCTAGGTTCACACGGCTGATACACATCAGGAGCACCTATTACACACATAATTAGACACGTTATATGTTTCTCACCCACACTGAACTATTAAGGCAATTAATACACACACACATGGTTCTTGAAAAAGGAAGTTCTCAGTGCCTATTACAGTACTAACCTTTTACAATAATTACACTTCAGGTAAAGCTGGCCCACAGTAACCACTTCACATGGACCACATGCCACTGCACAATGATGGAACTCATGCGATTAATGAACAGAACACTTTGACGTGAGCATGTCACAGCTCAGCCACCACTGACCCCAAAATTAAAATGCTACCCCAGCTGTGATTGCCATTAATATGAACCTATTTTAATAGGCTCATATTGCCTTTAATATATGCCTTATTAAGAGCCTTTAATATGAGCCACGGTTTGGCTGCAAATCATTATGTAAACAGAAATTGTCTGCTCTGTCAGAAGGGATAGGAGTTGTCATGTCAATGCACATTTAGGTATGGAGGCAGAACACATATGATGCAAATGCAAGATAAAGGGCCCAAAAGAAAGATGAGTGCTGTTGGGATGAGGGAAATTAGAGGTGGGAATAGTTTTGGGGGAAAAAAAAGTCTTGGCAATTGATGTGAAGCACACTTCTCCAGACCTCAACGCACAACCTGGCACAAGCAAAACGGCAGGCAAAATGGATTGGCAACTTAATTAGGATTGACAAGATGCTGAAAAATAATTTATTAGTGGGAGCTACAGTAATGTGTAAGTCTATGTGAGAGATTTAACATAATCTGTTAAAGTGAATTCTAATGTCTGTGTGAGAGAAAAAAGAAGGTAAAAAGAGTTATTACTTTACCAAAGGAATAAACACACACACACACACACACACACACACACACACACACACACACACACACACACACACACAGAGAGAGAGAGAGAGAGAGAGAGAGAGAGAGAGAGAGAGAGAGAGAGAGAGAGAGAGAGAGACTCCTAGTTTCCTAGTCTCTAAACCAACAGATTAAATGGTATTCCAGTATGTAGCAGAACACTTCCAGCAGTGCTGTAAGACTCAAGTTAACTCTAAAACAAGACAGACAAATGGATAGACAAGAAACAGACAGGTAGGTGGAAAGACAGGTAGACAGACTATTGGAGAAACAGACAGTTAGAATGACAGGCATCTGGTGAAACAGAGAGACACACAACTTGAGATGCATCCAAACATCTGGAGAAACATAGAGATAGACACCTGGATATGGAGAAAGACAGCTGGAGAGACAGACATGGAACTGGAACTAAAGAAAAAGACAGACAGATAGATAGCAGAAAGACATCTATAAAGATACAAAATCCCGTACAATGGAATAAATTGTTGAGAAACGGCTGTCAAGCCAGTTAGAAGGTATGAAGAGCAATCATAGAATAAAAAAAAATGCTACAAACACATACTGATATAAATATGAATGAAGTTCTCAAAGAAAAAACTGTGGCTTTTTTGTGCCATTTTGCTGCCATGGATTGGGTTCATTTGTCTTCTTAGTGGGGAGATCAATTTAAAGTTAATCTCGCTGATCATCGTAACGCTATGATGAAACATTTCTCTCCTGATGGGAGCAGACATTTCCAGGAATGACTCATTGCATGATGTGATGAGTATGAAGATGATGCAAGTCATTAAATCTCTACCCCACTCAACGAATCATAGATTAGGAACTATATCGGAAGGAATATCCGACTTGGAGAATTCATGACAAGGTACGCTGAAGATGTTCTACCGGTACGTGGTAGCTGAAATCATTTCTAATATGCTTTATGATGTTTTCTTTTTATTTGTCATTCCTCTATAAATAACAGCACAGAATTGAATAGAGAATGAAGACATTTGGAACAGACATTCAGCTTGAGAGACAGATAGACAGCTGATAAGACAGACAGTCTTATGGAGCGGTAGACAGATCCCTTTCCAACTGTGTTCCTTTGCGCCCAGCATGGCCTCGAGTGTGTAAGGTTAAATGGAGCCAGCCAAGGCAAACCGTAAAAACTCAATTGGTGAGAGAAACAGAGCAAGGTCGGAATTAATAGCTGTATCAGATGCTGTATCAACACAAATACCCCTCTGGGAAAAGTACTGTGGCAAGATCTGTGTACACATCATCCTTTCTTCTATTAGCAACCTCAACCATCTCCCTGTTCTTTGCAGCTGTGTCAGGGCTTTCCACACACACACACACACACACGTACACGCACACACACACACACGCACACGCGCACACGCACACACACATTACTATGATAATGGACACTTTTTCACTGTGCATTACTTCTTCTTCTGCCATTCTGCTTGCACTTAACCCTAATCTGAATATCACAATTCACACCATATAGAACATGCTGCCTAATACACAACAGCTAGCCAGAAATGTGCCAACATTTCAAATCTCAGAGAACACTTAATAAATTATGTAAGTTATTACCGCAGCATTCTCCCAATCATTATTTTATTTTACACAAACACTGCAGCCATTTGAGTTAAAAAGTCTTTTCTGAGGTGAGATTGGCAAAATAACTCACAGTTAGTAGTCAGCAGACGGTTTATCACCTGTCTAAATATAAAGCCAAAACAATAGATTGTGTGAAATTTATTACAGACCTGAAGCAGTGTCACTTAATCTTACTTCCCATATCTGAAGCTACTCCAACTCTAACTTTATTAGCGTTTCAGTTCTTCAGCTTCAGAAAACGATGGTGTGCATCTCATCAATCTGTTTTGAAAAACAAGACTTGTGTCCAAAAGCTACTCTCTGCTACATGTAAATGGAAGATTTTATGCTTAACCTCCTTCATGGCAGTGTGGCAGAATCAGAACGCACGTATAAGGAAAGGATTTCCACAAATCTGGCTCTATGTTTCAAAAATACATACTCATCCATGACATGTCAGTGAGTGGGCAGCAAACAGCTTAGAACGTTCTGATTGGAATAATCAGTAACATCTGCTACATGAAGAATAGAGTTCATAAGTGATACAGGATAAGCATAGCTTTTATATGACAAGCCAGGTGTGGAAGCTACCCAATATGACCAAAACTTGAAGCTATGCCAATTCCTTTCCTTTTTTCATCTCTCCACTGTCAAAGACAAGAGAGTTCTTTATCCTGGCAATTATTATTTAAGGATTTAGCCCTTAAGTTTTTCCAGACTTCTGAGGACTTGCACGCACCTGGCCAGGAGGATCCTCCTGGCAAGCAAGCTTGCAAAAGTGAGAGCAGCCTAAGCTTTGGATCCTCGTTAATCAAAGAGCTGGTATTGTTTTTTTTGTTGTTGTTGTTTTTTCACTGTTTGAGGCCGAATGCCGTGATCAACTCAACACAATTCATATGTGAGTCAGGTTTTAATTTTCAAACTCCCCAGAGATGCATGACTCGAATCAGGACCAGGAAGGTCTTAGGTTGGTTAGCTAGTGTTACACACTAATGGATCATTAGACTAACATGTTTAGATCAGTGATACTTACCCACAGCTTCTTCAGGTGTCCAGTAGCCACTGCTGTCACAGGAATGGGGTGAGGAGGCCTTGTAGGCATACTGATGGAGTGCTCCATGTTCATCACATAACTGACAGTTCACTCCCTCCTCCCTATACACACACAACAACGTCAAACAGTGTGACCACACACACAGGCTCTAGATCTGTAATATACAGGTAGAGAATATAAAATGGGTTTCAAATATAAGAATACAAAGTAAAAATAATACACTATTCAGGCCCCTTTGTTTTTTGCACATTAATTTAACATTTATTCAATGAACTGTTTTTGCCCATAACCTTCATGCAAAAATCAATTATGACAACAGGTCATTTTAGTCATTTTTGCAAGTTGAATAAAAATCTGAAGCTACAATATCGCAATTAATATTCAGAGCTAATTGAGCTCAGGTACATCTTGTTTGCTATGGTTGCTTTGGTTGTCTCAATCAATTTTGCCAAAGTTGTCATAAAACTCTCTTTAGACCAAGTTCTGAATGCTCCCAGGTGCAAAGTTATGTTATCCCCATTATTGTGAATGCATAACACACTTTGGGCTGAACTACAAGTGCTATACTGTATCTGGCAAAACCATGTATCGTTCACCAACTTGCCAATAGCATCAGTAGCATCCCTAAGTTGTAAAGTAAGTAAGGTAGTACCAGCATTATATTATGATGGTGCTTTTTATAGGATGGGCAATAGTGACTTGCAGAGCTGATATACATATGACCTTAAACTGGGGCAGAGTTTCACCTTTCAGCACAAATTACAACAAAAACAACCCAAATTATAAAGTCAAGAAAATGGCAATGGTACCTTCAGGGCACATCTTAAAAAGTCCTTGATTGGACCAGCCAAAACCCAGCCTGAACCCCAGACATAAACTGAAGTTTGAGAAAAGCACTCATCCAGTTATCTAACCACTAGCCATCACAATTTGGCCCTCATCAAAGTTGCTCAGATAATTTTTTTTGTATATTGATGATCCACCCTAAACGTACATAAATAAACTACATGATTTCGGATGTAATTATACAGTGCTTGTTGACTTTTACCTCACCTTTGCATGAGAGGTCCACTAATTGGATGTAACCAGTGAATGGACACAGAATCATCATCTTGGCCAATCACCACTGGTGGTAGAGGAATGGGAGAGGGCTTTCTGTCTTGAACCCAGTTTTTGTACACCAGGTCAATGTAGCAGTGCATCCGAGCAACTTGGTTTGGTGTGAAGTGGTTGGTGCAGTTATCATCTGTAATTAAGTTTTAAACATTTTAAATTGTTTATTGACAATTTAACATGATTAATAGCAATTGATTCATTATTGATTCATTATCTATATCACTGACATCATTCAGAAATCATGTCATTAATTTAGGAGATTGTAGCTCACCATAGTTTTGAGCTTGTGTAGCCATTTTAATGGTCTGTTCACTACTTAGCAATACATGACTTTTACCCAAAACATCTTATGCAACACAGTCTACAGTACAATCATCTTTATGTCTCATTTAAAATAAATCATCATTTTTTTTTCAATTAAAATGATACATTATAGTTTCTTTAAAAAAACAAAAAATCTCTCTAAAGTTTTAGCAGTTCAGTCCTTTTTACCTGTATAGCTCATATAGTTGTTGTAGGGTGTATTATTGTAGTGCGTAGATCCACAGGTGTCATTGACCAGGCCAGGGTCTTGACAAGCTTTTGACTTTGGGGTTGGAGACGTGTCAGCACAGAAATCTCCAGTTTCCATGGATGCTATGGTCTCCTGACATGGGTCATCACATGACTCACGTTCACTTACCCCCTTGAATACATGGTACAGTCCAAAAATATGGCCCATCTCATGGATCATTGTATTGTTATGACCAACAGTACCAAAATAGGATGGGTTCAGTATCATTCCACCTAGAAAAAAAAATTCATATTCATATTGATAATGGAGCAATGCTTTTAATATTTCCAACTTCTGTAATTGTATTGTAAAAAAAAAATAATAGTATTGATATTTATAACTGCTTAACATGCGGATGAACATTCAGCCATTAGAAAGAATTCACATAATTGGAATAATTATGTTCAGATGGATGCTGCGGTTATGTTAATGAAGGTCAAGGGTCTATTTTGTGACAAATTAAAACAGAAACAGGTTTTCATGGACATCTGTAAAGTCCCTTTGCAGCCACATACATATGATTACAGTTCAAAAACTCAATTTTTGAGGAAGATAGAGGGATATTTTAAAAATTCCCATGTTTTGCAGAAACCAATACAGTGGAATCATGGTGGTGGAATGAACTTCGCCGAGATGTCCGAACAGCTGAGTCACTGGCTATCTTCAAACAATGGGTGAAGACCTACCTCATCACCTAGCATTGTATGTGTATATTTAAAAAAAAAAGAATGTGTTTAAGTATGATTTTATATCAGTTGTGTGTGGCATCAGTTTGACTTTCCTCCCAAATATAAGACATCAGGATTTTTTAGAATGAATAAGGTGGTTTAGTTGGATTTAAATTATATCAGGGTGTTTGCCCAAGCCTACCAATATCTAAGTACCTCTACCATTATTGCAGGGCCACTACAGACAATGACTGTCCTCACGATCATGTTATGAATTATAATTTAATGAAAAATCCAAGCTTCAAAATGATCAGCAGCCAGCATTTGTGAGCTGAAACTTTTTTTTACTCATGATAATTAAAAGAAATTTACTATAATATTTAGAGCCCAAGGAAACAGAACATGGTTCAGGGTTTTTTCATTTATATTCATTAGGGGTTTCATAATTCTGCATCTTTCAGAAGTATGATTTGCTCAGCGTGTCACAAATACTCACAAACTGTGAAAAACTATAAATTATTGTTTTTGGATATTTTTAGAATATACTTATCATTCATTCAAGATTCATTCAAGATTCATTCCTGTTCCAATATGACCTCACTTTTGCAAATTGCCAACTCAAATAAAACATTTCAAATGACTAAGGTTAGGCAGGAGGCAGGATACACTTTTCTTATGACTTCATTTATAAAAAATTTTATTACTGCTAAACCATGAAATTGTGATTAATTATTATAACTCCCACAGTTTTCCCTAAGATTGAATGAAGGTTTTTCAGTTTGTCTCACTATTGTTTAATATGATGAACCCAAGCTGCGTGATTTTTAGCCGTTAAAAGTTTATATATATATATATATAATTTATTATATTTCATTTAGGTGCCTTGAGAGTGTATAAATGTTTAACCGTTGCCAATGTAATAGCTTTAAAATAAAGATACAGTGATACTTAAAAGTTTGTGAACCCTTTAGAAATTCTGCCATCGTCAGACTAGTCCTAAAAGTAAGCACAATGAATACAGTCAAACAAATAAGCCAAATAATATTATTATTATTCTTCCTTTATTAAGAAAAAATATCCATCTTGAATGAACTGTGACTAGCAAAAGTATGTTTTCGGTATCTGTTGTGAGCCTCTGTGCCGCAATAACTTCAAGTAAAGTTTCCAGTAAGTGTTGATCAGTACTGCACAACAAATTGGAGGAACTTTCAACTTCAACACTGGGATTTTGGTGGGTTTCCTCACATGGCCTGCTTGCTTCAGGTCCTTCCACAATTTTTTCGTTTTGATTAAGGTCAGGATTTTGACTTGGCCATTTTAACACATTAACTGAGGTTAACCAGTTATCCTTGTTCCTCTTTAATCATTCTTTGGGAGACAGACTTGGGTACTTGTCTTGGTGTATGACCCATTTTTTCCTGAGATTAATTTAATGGACAGATGTCTTGCCATTTTCATTTAGAGATCACTGGTATAATTCTGAATTAATTGTTCCATCAATGATGACAAGCTGTTCTTGCCCAGATGCAGCAACACAGGCCCAAAGCATGCTACTACCACCACCATGTTTTACAAACAGTATAGGGTTCCTATGCTGGAATTCAGTCTTTTCCTTTCTCCAAAAATAACGCTTCTCATTTTAAACCAAAAAGATTTATTTTGCTCTAATACAGCCACAAATTATTTTGCCAGCAGTCCTCTGGATTAATTGTCCACGTGATCTTTAACAAACTTCATGGGCAGCAATGTTTTTTGGCGAGTAGTGGCCTTCTCATGAACATTAACATAAGCCAAAGTAAAAGAGGCCTTTGGTTACTTAGAAGTTACCCTGGTTTCCTTTCTGACCCAACAGACTATTACATGTCTTGCTTTTAGAGTGATGTTTGTTGGTTGACTACTTCTGGGAAGGGTAACAATGGCCTTAAATTTCCTCCATTTGTACAGTATCTGTCTGTCTACAGCTTTTTGGAGTCCAAACACTTTAGAGATGATTTTGTAACCTTTTCCATCCTGATGAGCAAAAATAGTTCTTTTTCTGAAGTCCTCAGAAATCTCCCTTGTTTTTGCCATGGTCCACTTCGACAAGCAAGAGTTGTGAACATCAGACTTTGATACAGTATATCTCTGTTCTTTAAATTAAACAGGGCACCCACAGAGATTTTCATCCTGTTGACTCTAATTTGACCTTGAAATGAATAATCAGTGAAAATACTAAAGAGGTTCACTTAAATTTTGCCGCTCACAGATATCTAATATTGGGACATTTTCCTGAATATATATATATAAAAAAAAAGCCAAATAAAAAAAAATTGTCTTATTTGCTTGGTTGTGTTTACTTTGTCTGCTGTTGGGATTAATATTGACATTTTTAAAAGCTCCCCAAACTTTCAAGTGACACTGTAAATGAGTAAAAAAAAATTAAAAGGTTAAAAAATTAAAATTAAGGTTAAAATTAATTCATAAAATGTATTTACTTCCACTGAGCAGCAGTTCTGAGACAGTGTTAATGAGACAGCATGGAGGAGAATAGGCAAACTGGTTATTACAGGAGACAGTCTTTACAGGGCTGGAGAGCAGAAAAGAATCCCAGATTGCAGAACATGACTAACCTTTAGATGGGTCAGCTACAATAATACAGAAGTTCCACTCAGCAGTTGAGGACTGGAATAAAGACCAGCCAATGTTTTCTTTGAAAGAGATGCTTTTCTGTGCAGCACAGTTGTACAGATTGCTTATTAGAGATACCATAAGATTTCCTATCAAAGCAAATGTGTAAAGAAAAAGCCAAGTGCAGTACCATGTCATCTACTGGAGTCTAAAAGCACATAAAATTTTATGTGCATGAAAGCACAATCAGTAAAGGCTGTACTGCCCTCATGGAAGGGTGACAAGATCAAAACCCCTGCTCTTCAAAAAGAGTAGGAGCATCATTTAGGTCTGCAAAATTCCATTTGAACAAACCACAAATTTCCAGAACAATATCCTCCAGACTGAGGACACAAGGTTGAAGATGTCTGGTCATCAAACAAAGCACCATGTTTGTCAAAAACTAAACACAGCATAAAGTTAGAAACATCTCATACCATCTCTCACGGTGAAGGAAATGTGATGATTTTGGCTTGTTTTACAGGCACAGTTCCTGAGAAACATGCAGTCAATGAGACAACAATGAACTCTACTTTTTTTATTATTATTGAGAATATTATTGAGACAAATGTGAGGACATCTGTCCAACAGCATACGTAGTGCCAAAATCATACAACACGCCAATGATCCAAGGACACCAGTAAAACCGCTATGGCTAAAGAAGAAAAAACTCAACACCAGAGAAGCTGTTGTGGGATCTTCAGAGAGCTATGTAAAAATGAATACCCTCAAACATTAACTAAAGCATTGTTGTAAAGAAGCAAGGTCCAATATTCACTGCAGACTGAAACACCTTGTTAATAAGAGAGATCAGAGATTGGTTTTGCTTGTTGAGTAAAAAAGCATCTTAGCATCTACAACACATCAAACCTTGAGGTGTATGGGCAATAACAGCATCAGGTTCCACTCCGGTCAGCCAAGAACAAGAATCTGAGGCACAGGCTTACTGAAACTGGGCGGCTGAACAGATGTCGAGGTGATTTGTTTTTGTTAAGAGTGAATATACTGTATGATTACTATATTGTTCCCAGCAGCTCCAATTATTCTGCCCATTTTCCTCAGACCCGTAGAAAAGCTGTACTGATAAGTACAGCTTTTCTAACCACAAAATTGTTGCTATATATACACAGTATACATATATATATATATATATATATATATATATATATATATATATATATATATATATATATATATATATATATATATATACACATGTGTGTGTGTGTGTGTGTGTGTGTGTGTGTGTGTGTGTGTGTGTGTGTGTGTGTGTGTGTGTATGAATTATTAGTAATTTTAAAGTCATAATTGGAAAAGTCATAACTAGAGAAGCCAAGTTTAAACTGTCTGATTACTCACCACAAATCAATAGGAGGTACACTTACATAAGAGGCCTTCCAATTATGTAAGTGCATTTCCATTCTCTTTTAATGAGCTCAAAAACATAGCAACAACGAGAACCATAAAATTAGCTGGCAGGTGAATGAAGATTGCAACAGGGCAAGAACACGTCTTGTGTTTTGTTTGTTTGTCGGGCCAGGATCATTCTCCTCCCTTTTGCTGTGTACCATTCAGTGGAAGGTCATGATTAAGGGAGTCTTCTGGGGAAACCTAAGCGTTTTGTAAGTGTTTCCTTTTATGCCCGGGATTAAAGCCCTTAATCTTAAAGTAAAACGCAAGAGATGTGAACAAAGAGGAATCAGTCAGAAAGTGTTGGGAAGAGGAAAATAAAGGGTAAAGTGAAAGGTGACATATATTGTTGCAACAGCATGAGTGAAAAAATGAAAATGTATGAAGTGTGATGTAAAATATACTAACTTGAACCTAGCTCAGTGGATATCAATCCTGACCTCAGACCAATATACAGTACTGTATCTGTACTTAGTCATTAAGGTAAATTTTTAAATACCTTTTACTAATTTTACTAAATACCTTTTACTAATTCCTTCAGGTTTATTATGCTGAAGGTTTATGGAACTCTAAGCCATAAAATCTAAATATATAACAATATATTTTGATATTCATAACCTTTACAATGAAACAAAGCCATCTAAAAAGGCACTTCATTAGGCACTAAAAAAAACCTAGTCATCTTTTATACTATTAGTTTAAGCTGAATTTTTAAGCTGTTCAGGTGACAATATTGAATGGTTAGACCATGTGTTAGTATTCTTTTGAAGGAGTTGGCTCTCACCTTGGTGTGTAAGGGCCTCCTTGGCCCATGGCCATGTAGCAGCCCCAGCAAGTTCTTCCTGAGCTGATTTGGCAAAGAACACATTCAGTGTGTTTGAGCTGTTCAGGTGAAGCAACTCCTTTAGTTCCTTCACACTCAGGTAAGCCCTGTGTTAGAGAGATTCAGTTACGATCAGCTATTTATGGAGAAAACAGGTTCTAATAGCAGACTATGAAACCTGTCTGATACAGCAAAGAGCCCCTTCTCTTTAAGGAAATGCTTGTTATTTATTTGACCTTTATTATTAACTGTTATTACTGTAATTTATGCCAAGTACCATATGCAAGCACTAAGAGTAATACTGTAAGCTTGTGTGCACAAAAAAATTCACAAAATGCTACGTAAATGGGTACATAAGGGTTGCTTTCTTGTTTCTACAATTTTTTTCTTCTGTGATCTGCAAGAAATTAGTCATTTTAATGGTTGTTTGTGTAGACAGAGTTCACGGCTGCGTACAAGGTTGTTTAAATGTCACACTGTTGAAAGGACATAAATGTATAGGCTGTCTTTATGAAGTAGTACCGCAGTTTTCCTTTACTGGAACTTCGATTCCCAGACATGATCTAGCATAACAATCCCCCTGTGCTAAAAGAATAGTACAGGAAGACATAGTTTGCCGATGTTGGGGAGAAAGTACTCGAAAAGCCTGCAGAAAACCATGTCGTCAACCTTACTGAACAGGATGAATTAGGATTAGGATGAATTGCAAGGCTTACTGCACCTCAGGTCTCCTCAACAACACCAGTGGCTGAGCTCACTAATGCTCTTGTTGCTGAATAGAAGAATGGAGTTTATTATAATGGCAGTGGAAGACATGGCAATGGGGAAATCTGGAATGGGATGTTTGTAAAGTACACATGGGTGTGACTGTCAGGTTTTCACAAACTTTTGTCCATATAGAGATATAAAACTCTAACGATCAGTTTTTGTATGCAAATGAATTACTACAACACAAATATGTCCAGAAATATTTTTCCACAAAAACAATAATAATTAATCGACATTTTCTTTCCTTTTGGTCCTTTCATACGCACAAGATTGTGCAAAGACATATTTGTACAAAGATTTTGCTGAGCTGAAGATGTCTGGCTATCAACAAATTATTTATCATGCAAATTCATCTTGCTCAAAGCAATAGAATGGCAAATCCTTAAAGCTAATGAATGGCTTGATTGTCTCATTAAGTGGCTTAGTTGTGACTCACAGCAGCATGCTACAAGGATTAAACCATTCTATATTAACCGCCCAGTTGCTGGCTAACAGTTAATATGGTGACAGCTTGATAGGTCATATGTCTCCCCAGTAAACTGCCTACAGTCTAAAGCTTCAAAAATATTTCACACAATCCTTTGAAATCTAAGTTCATTTAAAGGTGTTATGGTTACTTTGGTGGTTATTTATATTGCCTTAGTTTCCTTGGCACAATCAGAGAGATCAATACTATCATGAGAAAATTACCTCCATCCAAAGGCAAAGAATAAGTCAAAATTCATGTTATAAAAAGGAGTACTTCCTACCACATTCACCATTCTCATTCTTTGTGGATTTTGTATGTTGCAATGCAGAGATGATAAGTGATCCAGTTTTCCTTCTCCAAACTTCCAAATCTTGGAGCTATCTCCAACCAAGTAGTGAAAATTCTCAGTCAAAAAAGCAGGTTTAAGCTCTATAATCCTCTTTACTCTAAATATCCAGTTAATTTAATGACAGACAATGCGCTATGCACTAAAAAAGTCTTTGCCACTTGACAAAATAGATCTTAGAAAGAACAACCTATATGCTTTAAATGTTATGCTTCAACAACAGATCAATGAAATAAACAACCCACTGTTTAGAGCTTTACATGCAGGATCATGCAAAAACTAGTCCAACTATATCTACTTCCACATGTAGCTATGCAGACTGTAAGGACTAAATGTACATTTATATATATTTTTTTTAAAAAATGTATATGATACTGGAAGACCAAAGATTTTTAATGTCTTTCTATTCAGAGAAGATCACTATGACTACTTTTTGGATTTGCCACCAGCTTGACAGTAACATTGATGATTACCATATGAAAGTCTATGATTATGGCATGATTATGTCTCTCACCAGCTTTGCTGAATTTTGTCCTGAAGCATACAGCTATGAAGGGAGACATTAGCCCTGATGCTACAGCTAGTCAATTTGGAGAAAGACGTTTCTATTCAATTCAACTCAATTCTAATCATACAAAGCATCAGAAATCACAATACAAAACAGACATTTAAATGAGCAAGCCAGGAGTGATGGTCACAAAGAAAACTTACACCCAATAGCATAATCAGAGATCATTTCTCTTCTATAACTGTATACTATAAAGTCAAGCAGTGCAAAGTGTATTAGCAGGAACTTAAAAATGATTAGCATCTAACTGGATTCTAAGTCTCTCATATTAAACTTCAATCATGAGAATGACCTTAATCTTTTTCAGTAAAACAAATGCCATTAGTCCAATTTAGAAGTTGCAAAATTGCATTTAATAGCCTAGAAAGCTAGAAAGATTTCCCCACAGAAAATACTGCCATAAGCCTGCAAGTCCTTGATGATGGACAGGTCCATCTTCCCAGGCACAGTTTAAACTCCCACAAATGATTGGTATTGTTTGCCTCATGCTTAATGCAATCTTCTCCAGCTTGGACTTCTGAAGCTCCCTCATGAAGTCCTAACAAATGCTCCTTACTCAGAAAGTTTACACACTCCCTGCATCCCAAGCTCAGCATGATTACAGTCTCTGACGTCAACTTTAGACCTTCAGATATCAGTGTGAAGAGGCTGGCCAAAATATTTGTTAGAGGCTTGAGTAAAAAAATGCCAAAGATAAACAAGCCTAACTTGAGGGACAGTAAAGAGACACAAATGGCAGATCTGAAAGGTTGAGTTGAAAATAACTGATTGAAAGAGCAGGGTTCTTTTTCTCCTTTAGAGCTGATATCCACAGTTTTGTGTCATAGTAGAAGCATTATCTGAGAGTATTTTAAAAAATGACTATAATATCACATTTTGTGTGCATCTCTTCAAGTGACTGTTGTGTTTAAATCAAAGTGTGTGACGTAATAGTGACATCACTGTACGCTAACAATAATGGTAATGAAGCTTGTTATGGTTTTATGCACTCGAGACTGTCTTTTGTGTATAAAATCATCCACAACAAGTTACATGAATTGCCTCCACTTACTTTATAGGCATTTGTAAGAAATTAGACATTCGATCTGGTAAAGTAGTAGCAAGAAGGCTGTACTACTCAGTGATGTCCTGATCAGTATACAGTAAAGTATGGCTGTTGTTTTTAGAACTTTCACACACCACTTCCATTAAAAAAATGCCTAAAGCCAGCTCACACCTTGGGTCCCTTTTTGGAAGTGTTTACCTTAGTACATAGCAGTAAGAAATGCATAGTGATGGCAGAAAACTGTTTCAGTTGGAAAAAGAGGATCTTGGCTTGCCTCTTTTCCATTTGATTGAGTCACTTTTTACATTTTTACAAAGCTCAGTTAGCAAGAATCTGCAGTAAAGGGTAACAATCTGGAATGAAACAATAGGTAAATGAATGTTTAATGTTGTTTCCTTGACGTGTTAATTTTTACAGCAGAAATGTCCTCTAATAAAAAAGGGTGTTTACGGCATTAAGAACTGACTTTCGTGAGGCAGCAAATTCCCTCCTGTTGAATCCAGAAGAACTTACATTATATTCTTAAAACTAAAGCCCAGTTAAAATAGTAATATAAAAAATACTGGTCATTTAAATTTGTAATCAACAGTGGTGACCTGTTGTTATACCCTTAGAGTATACTAAAACTAAGAGTAAAAGAGTAAAACTATAGTTACATACAGAAAGCATTGATTTTTTTCTGTCCTGATTAATTCCACTGGTTTACTTTCCTAACAGTTAACAACAGTCACCTTCGTAAATGTATTACCTCACGTAAGTACCACCCCTTTTTCCTTCAAATTCTACCTTATTTGAATTTGTGTATGCAACCACAACCTCTCTCCTGCCTGTAAAAATATCATGGGAGTTACTGAAGTAACTTTAAGGTATATTTATTTACTCAAATATGTAGCATGTAATTTTTATCCTCTTTTGCTTTCATGCTTGGAAAGCCTTTTTACCTCCTATCACTGCCCTGGTGGTTTGAGAAGGTCCTAGTCTTAATGGCCTTTTGTAACATGCCAGAAGGTCTACTGTACCCCATTAGCCAAACCACCTACCGTCCCCTGGACACACTCCATCTTCCCTGGAAGCATGGTGCTTCTTACAGTACATTCAAACTTATTATGCAAGCAAACAGTGAGCCAGTCTGTTGGAACACTTCAATTTCCCTAAAATGCCTCATATAGTGCCAGTTTTACAGAATAGCTCAATATATTTACCAGTTAACATTCCTAGCAACAGCTTAAAATTAAGGTGTGTAATCGTCTGAAGGTGGCTAAGTGCTACTTGTGTTTTAACTAATTACATCCTTATACCATGATTGACAGAAAAATCAGTATGCAATATATTTATTCTCAAAAAGAGAATAATGGTCCCCCTCTTAGTTTGTTAACAAACAGCATGGTAAGAATATGACTGTAAATAATTTATAAAGTCCTGTAAAAATATTAGGACACCCCATGAAAGCCTGTGTTTTTTTACTAGTTTTTTTTTTTACTAGTTAAACCTATGGGCATTTGATCTTCATTTTAATAATATTGGAAGATCCAGCTAAACAAATAAAACCAAAGAATATTTTTTTAAATGATCTGTAAAATGTAATTAAAAAAAATTCCAATTTCTTTGTAAGGAAAAAGTTAGGACACCTCACATTCATACTTAAAATGGATAAAATTGCCTACAGGTGTATCACATTGTGTGTAGAACATGGTTACATAGCATTTTGAAGAAGGTTTGTTTTGTTTAAAACTCAGATACTTAGTTTGGTTTGCTCTTAATTGTTGAAGTGAGAGGTTTCACCATGGTGAGATCCAAAGAGCCTTCTGAGGCTTTCAGAAAGAAGATTGTTGTTGCTTATGAGTCTGGTAAAGGATATACAAAGATCTCAAAAGAATGTGTAATCAGCCATTCCACTGTCTGGAAAATCATTTACAAGTGGAGAACATTTAAAACATCTGCCAACATGGCCAGGTCAGGACATCACACAACTTCACCCCAAGAGCAGACCACAAGATGCTTAAAGAAGTCTCCAAAAACCCTAAAATATCATCACAGGGCCTACAGGAAGCTCTTGCTACTGTTGATGTCAAAGTGTATGAATCGAGAATCAGAAAGAGACTGCACTTCTTTAATTATCATGGGATGTGTGCAAGCAGGAAACCTTTACTGTCTAAGAAAAACATGAGGCCAAGACCTCTGGTATAATGTGTTTTGGAGAGATGAGTCTAAAATGTAATTATTTGGGCACCATAACACATGTATGTAACATGGAGGTGGAACCTAAGGGGTAACTCTCTTAAGTCCTTAGCTCTGTGTTTTCCTATGTAGCTCTGTCTTTGTTCTGTAAAGCACCATGGTCCTGGAGAAACGTGGTCTCATTTCACTATGTACTGTGTCAGTTATACTGTATATGATTGAAATGAAAATATAAAGCTTCTTGACCTCTTGACTTGACTGAAAGTGTTGTGGATTAGGGATGCTTTGCTGCAGCAGGACCTGGCCAGCTCACCATCATAAATTTCACTATGAATTCTACATTGTATCAGGAGGTCCTTGAGGAACATGTGAGACCATCTGTCAAAAAAACTTAAGCCGAAGCACAACTGGACCTTGAAACATGACAATGACCAATAAAAATAGTAAAGAACGGAGAATTGTGTAACGGACAAGTCAAAGTCCAGATCTAAATCCTATTGAGATCCTATGTGGTGATTTGAAATGGACTGTGCATGCAAGAATCCCATCAAGCTGAAAGAATTCTGCATTGAAGAGAGGGGGAAACGTTCTTTTAGTCAAGTAGATGGCTACAAGAAACGTCTCATTGAGGTTATGTCATCCAAAAGGGGGAAACACTGGCTATTAGGGAATAGGGTTTGCTAACTTTTGCCTCAGATCAAGTACTAATTTTGTTGATTTCTTTTTTTAATAAGTAATAACAAAGTGATATTTTTTGTTTGCATGCAATTACATCACTTTCATCTACAGGTATAAATTAAAACAAGATCAGAAATTCACATGTTAACATATCTTAATAAAGAAGTGAATATTTAATAGAGTGTCCAATTTTTTTCACATAACTGTATTTCTGTCTCACACAAGGTGTTCCTGAGTTGGGCTCTAGTATCCAAGTTTCACGAATGAATTAAAAGATAGATTAGCAAAAGGATTATTTATATAGTAGCATACTATATGCCTTCAGCACTACATAACATTACTTTCTCTCAAATGTCCAAATGAATATTCATTCATTTTCTACCGCTTATCCGAACTTCTCGGGTCACGGGGAGCCTGTGCCTATCTCAGGCATCATTGGGCATCAAGGCAGGATACACCCTGGACGGAGTGCCAACCCATCGCAGGGCACACACACACTCTCATTCACTCACACACTCACACACTACAGACAATTTAGAGATGCCAGTCAACCTACTATGCATGTCTTTGGACCTGGGGAGGAAACCGGAGTACCTGGAGGAAACCCCTGAGGTATGGGGAGAACATGCAAACTCCACACACACAAGGTGGAGGTGGGTATCGAACCCCCAATCCTGGAAGTCTGAGGCAGACGTGCTAACCACTAAGCCACCATGCCCCCAAACACCCCCACCCCACCCACCCCACCCCCAATAAATAGGATCCTCTTTTATTCTCATTTCATATCAGAGCACTAGCCAAATCTCTTGCAGTTTCCTAGAAAACTTATGTTCCTATAGACAACTTATGTGTATAACGACAGCCTCTGACACAAGGTCACAGCCAGATGGAGAAACCTGGACATGTAACATGCCCAGCAGTATGATATAACTGCAGACTTCTGAATAAGAAAATTATATCAAATCAAATTTGCCATCAAAATGTCATCTCGCTATTAACGATTCTGACTGTTGCACTATTCCAAAATAGTGAAGCAAGTTCTGGAATTGTTGCTTCCATATCAACATGAGTGTAAACCACTTTTCTGTCCTGTTATTTCACTCTCTCCTCTCTTTTTCATTCCATTTCATGTTATTTCATTCTCTCCTGGTCTCAGAGAGTCTGCTCTTGACTTTTGCTTAAGACCTGCTTTTGTCATCTTTTAAAGTGTCCCAATAAAAAACAAGCAACAAAATATTTTTCAGACCACCATCACTCAAGCTCCATTACTTGCAGTGGGAATTCTGCTGGAACAGATACTGTAGGCGCCCTCAGAAGTAGAACTCTTTGCCTGAAGTTCTTTATGAAACAAAAATATAAAAGTGCAACAGACCATAAAACTGCAACAACTGGCTGCTGAGCCTCAAGACCCCATGGCATGGCACCACATTCCGAGTATGCGCTACTACAACACCCTACATCACCGATGACATGTCATCCAGAAGAATATTTACGATTTAAAGATATCTGAAAGTGGTGATATTTACATTTGATGTTAGCCTGAGAATAAGAGATGGGAAATGTTCATAGATAATACTCTATAATAACGTATAAATAACTTAGGCCCGTGCCTTATATTGCTGTGCTGTTGTTTTACATATGCATTTTATGAACTCAAAGTGATAATCAAAACCAAAGGGTAATCGCACAGTGCATTTGTTTAATTTCCGTCAAATTACCATAACAGCTGAAGTATTTCTACCTATATCGGTTCTCTTGAAAAAAGGGAAGATATCATGGAAAGACATCACACAGGTTAAACACATGCCAAATCAAAAAAGAAAAAGGGGTTGAGATTTCTGATTTGTTGTTTTGCAATATTAAATCATATCCTTTGGATTCGATCCACATCCATGTTTTTCATGCTTTTAAACCAGTTCCAGAATTTCACATTTGTATGCTTTGCTTTTTGTGTAATACAAAGTATTCTGACAGTTACAAAAACACTATCAGTGTTCTCTTATGACAAGACACATTTACTTTACTTTAAATGCTAAGCCTTTGCAGACCCAAGCACTGGATCAGCAAGTCAAAAACTATTTTTTTTTTTAAATGAAGACATTTCTCATTTAGTCTCTTCCTCTTTTTTGTTAATTCCAACAGTAAATGAAACTCTATTCTTCAACCCAACCCACGCCACAGAGAAAACACAGATGATGCTGTGGAACATGTACAAGTACAGATGGACTGGCTTCAGCTTAAACCTGCCTTGACCCTTCCTCTTGCTGGTCACATCTATCTATATTTAAGTTTTAGTTTGTATTCTAATTACATTTTTCTGCACTGCTAAGCTGCATTTCTTGTTTTTAGTCCTAGCATCTGTAATTGTTGTAACTAGCTTGTGGATAGAAACATTCTGTAGTTCAGTCTACAGGATGTGCCTTTGTTTTTCTATGATTTCAGAAAAAGCCTGAATTAAGCAACTCAGAAAAGTACCTCAAATTACCCCTGAGTACCGTTTACAATAAGGCATAAAGTTTTAACCATGTTAAAATATTTTGTATTTAGTTTTAGATTTATGTCTGTACGTATATATGAAAAGGACTGACATTTACCTTTCAGGTGACTCAGGGTCAAAGCATGTTCTTGTGACATCAGTGACATCTGGATCACAGCAGTCACCATCATCGTAGTCGTAGTGGATGATGTTGCACTCAGGTTGACACACCCCATCGCCCCTCATCCAGCTGTAGCAGGTGCTTGGCCTCAGACAGTCACCTCCATCATGGCCTGTGAGTGGGTGGTCACACTCCCGGTCACAGTGGCGATCTCCCACTTTAGTAACATGGCAGTTGCTGAGCACAAGGCGTCGCCGTAGTGATGAATTGTAGACGTTAATTATGCTGAGCTCAAGTGTCAGGTTGTATGGTCCAAAAGCCTCTTCCAGTGCCTGCTTCTGGGAAATAATCTGCTGCTCTGACACAGTGGGACTGCTACCATCGTCATTGCATATATTAACCACACGGTATTGTAGCGTTTTAGCAGCCCGCAACTCCCAGTTCTGGTTGTAGCTCAAAATAACATCTGGATTGTCACAAACAGTCACCCCGCAAGGAGGAGGCAGGAAAGGTGAAATAAGTTCCTGCTCTGGTGCTGGTAATACTACAATGGCCGGGTGTTGGCGGTCTTTGTATGTCACCCATTGTTCCTCCATCATAGAAAAGTCAGCCCAGAGTTCTAGGAGGGGTTTCTGTTTCTTTAAACGCCACTCATCACTTTTAAAAAGCTCGTTCCTACTGCGGGCATGATCCCACAGGACAACACCTCCTAGATAACCTCGAAAGCCTTGTTCAGTGCTAGAGAGGTTACCACCCAACAAAAATGTCCGACAGCTCTTGATAAAAGGGCTGTACAGATCACCAGACTGCTGTGTGCTCTCTCTAACCTTGGCACCATCTATAAATAGAGCCATCCGGTGGCCATCATACCTGGCAACCACATGACTCCAGGCACCTGGCTGGTAGTGCTGATGTCCAGGAAGAGTGGTGGATCTTCGGGCACGGTCTGAACGAAGAGTAAAAAAGAAGCGGCTATCTTTTTTCCCCATGGGTTTGACAGTCCGGATGCCAACAGACCACCCTTTCTCACTGTGGCTGGAGCAGTTGTCAAACACACCTTTATAAAGAAAAATGTATGCATAATATTTTAGTATATTTCAAAGGCTTGTCCGTTGCCTGTGCTTTTAAAATTATGATTTTAAAAGCACAGGCATTATGATAGGCTGAAGAGTTTAAATGAACTGAACAAAGTCACTGCTATTCCCAGCTGCAATTTGTAAGGAGCAGTCTGGCCTCCAGATGTTCATGTAGAAGGACAGAAAAAGGTCAGGGAACCCCTTCACTCACCCCACACACTCTCACATGAACTCAGACACTGTGTATGCTGTGAATGGTGTAAAAAGAAAGCTGACAAATCTGAACAACATATCATAAAGGGCCAAGACACATAAAAGCCAAAAGGTTTCCGTCATTCAGACATTTGGCTTGCATTAAACGTTCATGTGTGCCACATTAATTTAATTCTACCTGTCTAATTTATCCACAGGTCTTCACATAATATGTTTAAACATAAAAGGTACACTTATGTAAATACTCGGAGATTAATCTGTCTTTCGTTGTCTGTTTTTCACAAAAATGTGTTTTTCCCTCTAGAGGACAGGGTGATCTATTACACCTGGACCTGCTGCTTTTGTGTTTGCATGTATGGTTGGTTGTGTCTTGATATAAACTGAAAATACATGTATGGCTTTGCTGGGGGAAAAAATGTTCCCAAGAATTTATACTTTTTTTTTATCCAGTAATCACACAGAGTATTATTTAGGATCAAGTACAATTGCAATAATGGTTCATTTTCAGTAATTTAATAATTACATCAATGTCTAGAGCTACTTAGAAACTCCAGCCTAAATTCTAAAAAGTTTCTGCTGTTTTGCGAATCATCTGTACAACAACGTGAAGTGAAGATGTTGGCTATATTTATATAAGCTCACCTTATATACACAAATGAACTATTTTAATTATTTATTATTACATTTATTAATACATTTTAATTTTAATTTTTTATTTTTAATTCAACACATGGTACAAACCTGCTATAAGGACCTGATTGTTCAAGCCTCCCTCAGGCTTGACCCATAGTTCTAGCGTGAAGCTGGAGCGAGGAAGCTCAACTCCGGCTGCTGGATTCACTTTCAGCTGCTCACTCTGGCTAAAATACAGTGCCGTCATCCACTTCGGTGGGATATTTTGGATCTTGGCATGTATCAATTCTGCAGCCAGTCTGTTTTTTCCCTCCACATCCCCAGAGTCATCCTCATTCCCTTCCCCTAAATGCTTGTTCCCTTCACTGGTGAACTTTACAGGGCTTCGACGCACTCTTCTTGCTTCTCTCCTTTTCATCCATGTCAAAGGGCTTTGGAGTTCTGCCATGTCTGATGCTGATTTAGAGGTTTCACTGCTTGAATCTGTCATTTTCATTGAGGAATATTTTGCAGAGTTGTCAACATTTGAGGAATCCAGTGCTTCTTTCAGTTTTGAATGTATCTTCTGGTTAGACCTATGTGGCAAACCAACAACATTTTTTTCTTGGCTGCCACTGTCCCGTGATCCAGGATTAGATGATAACTGCACTCCATGTGCTATAAGTAGTGAGTTATCGGCATGTGTTTTTTGTTCCTCACTTTCATCACACATTCCAGGGACACTGCTTCTGTCAGAACTGCGTTCACCTGAGCCGAAGCCTGTGTTCAGCACTGATTTCAGATAGATTCCTGGCACGCGGGTATATTTCCCTGGCATGCCTGCTAAAAGATAGTGTCGGGCTGCAGGGACATTAAGGCTGACTGAGCCACACTGCTCTTCTGCAGCCTGTTTCTTGGCCTCTTTCAGCACCAGATTCTGCTTATAATACCGAACAGGGTCGGAGAGCGCTGTCTTTAGCAGCAATGTGTGGACTATTAACAGAATGACGGTCAGTAGTCTGATAAGCATTGTGACATTAATTCTCCTGCATAATCAATAATCATAATCTGGAATGATCAGTTTTAGAAAAAAAAAAAGAATAATATGCAGTCAACTCTACTAAATGATTACTAAATGATGTGTCACCCAAAACATTTGACCAGAAAACTGATTAAATAGGAGAGTGAATATGAATTAAAATGCACTCAAAGCATTTCCAATGGATTATCTTCTCTAACACGTATATTCACGATTAAGTAATGTATGTAAAGGTCTAGATTTGGATAGAATTTTGGATAAAAAATTTGTTCTGGGATCAGTGCATCATGTCGTATTATAACATTTGGTTACAGCCATCAACAGAAAACAAAAACACCTCACGCGCAATACGCGCGCAGAATGTCACCTGTCACGCGCAGCATCCCTCACTGTGTTACAGCCCTAAAACAAACACCACCGCTCGTGCAAGCAGAAAAAAACCAAAAAACAAGGATGCTTTGTTATCAGAAGTCTAATGTTAGGGTTCGTTCCAGCGTCTTCACTATACCAAGGTGAACCAAAAAGTATCTTGATGTTTCATTTGACCGCAGACTAAAAAAAAAAGTAAAAGCTCTGACCATCAATACAATTGTTTTATTAAACAGGTCGGTTTCCAGCGCTCGAGGACGCAGTAACTAGTCTGTTGTCATCATTTATCTCTCTTCAGCTGGTGCCGAGTGACACGCGCGTGATTCTCAGCCCTTAGAGAGAGAAAAAAAAACCTTCGACTTTGAAAATATAAATGATGAGTTTTCCAAAGACAATAATATCCTTCTGAGGATACCTGGGATTGTGCGTCTTTGCCCTGCGTATTCCTCCTGTTCCCACTCCTGTAGCCGAGCTCTCCTTCAGGTTTTCCCCCCGTGAAGCTCAAACTCACGCGCTTATTAGGTTTTATCCGTTTCCACCGGTGTGACGTCACACAGAGACGCCCCCTCCTCACCCGAGCACCCACCCATGTCTCGCACTTTCACTCAGGAAAACGCGCGCGCCTTCAACACTCATTCCAGCATGACATCTTCTGTCTCTGTACTGATCTCACAAAAGACACACCACATCTGTTTGACATGTGAAAAGGGAAGCAGTGTTGATATACTGCCTGTGGAGAGAAAAACAAATGTCTAAAAACATATTGCAAAACCTTATGCATCACCTGCATCAATGCACTGTAGCTGTGTGCTGGGTTTTTCTAGCAGAAGTGGGTGAATATGAGATGCCTCATGCAGACCAAGACCAACCTTAGTCAGCAGGCCCTAACCTGCACATTCAACCTAAACACTTTACCAAGGCCCATGTTTAAGACTTAATATTAATAAATCCGAATATTCCTCAATAACTGTAATATACTATATTTTCCTATTATAATAAACGTGTTTGAAATACCATTTTTGTTATTGCTGAATTTAATTAGGTCAATTCTGCAGAGAAATGATCAGAGTGATCTTGATTTGAAACTGAAGTATAATTTAATAAATGGCACACATCTACAATGTAAATAATGAATATACCTTAATGGTTATGCTTTTTTTTTTCTTATAACATACTATATGAGCTGCTATTTGAATAATTTTTCAAAGTGTTTTGTTTTTTGTTTATCTTGTTGTAAGTGAAAAAAAATCCACAAGAACATTAACTGTGGAATAAATATTAATAGGAATTTTAGGAAGCATTTATCCTACAAATCGTTGATGGTGATTCGGTTAAATTTACAATACCACTGATATGAAGATGGCTGTACCTACACAAATACCATCCAATAACAAATGTAAACTGGGCTAATACAGTCAAAATACTCAGAAGCATCATTTCAAAAAATAGTGGAGATGTTATCCTATTTGACAATTGACAGGCTATGTTGGGATTTTTCTATGGTGATTCTGGAAAGGGCAGTTTTGAGTAATTAAAGACATAAATAAAATGGAACTAATTTCGTAAACCAATTTTCAAAAAGAGAACAGAAACAGAAACAGTGTCGACGCTCACTGGCAAACAAATAGCCTTTACAAAATTCAAACAATAAAATTCCCTTAGTTGATTAAACTGAACATATCTGACATAATATTGACACTGTTTACCAGGCTTCATTTGTGAGAAAAAAGCTAGCAACATTTTATGCAATTAATGTTATCTTATGGATGATAATTACACTCTAAAGACTCAAACTCAAAATCACAAAAGACACAAATCACATCCTTTCTAACAAGTGAAAGGACTGCAAACTAAGTAATAAAAATATTACAGTGTTCATTTGTATTATTTACATTCAAAAGGATTTTGAATGAGGGGGGCACGGTGGCATAGTGGGTAGCACGTTCGCCTCACACCTCCAGGGCCGGGGTTCGATTCCCGCCTCCGCATTGTGTGTGCGCGGAGTTTGCATGTTCTCCTCCTGCCTCGGGGGTTTCCTCTGGGTACTCCGGTTTCCTCCCTCGGTCCAAAGACATGCATGGTAGGTTGATTGGCATCTCTGGAAAATTGTCCGTAGTGTGTGTGTGCCCTGCGATGGGTTGGCACTCCGTCTAGGGTGTATCCTGCCTTGATGCCCGATGACGCCACAGGCTCCCCGTGACCCGAGAAGTTCAGATAAGCGGTAGAAGTGAGTGAGAGAGGGGATTTTGAATGTAAACTCATTTGAATGTAAATAATCAGTATTTTCACAGAAGAGGTAACATTAGTGTTATATTTGTCCTATAAACTGCTCCTCTCCCATTTATTAACAAAATGTTCATGGAGCAAGACGAAGTGGTGAATCTTGCCTGAGTTCAAATATTTTAGCGCTTTTAGCACTTTTAGTCGATTTTAGCACTTTTAAAATTTTCAAACTTCATGTCCAACAATGTCTTCCCAGCTACAGTATGTGAAGCACTGAACACTCGATGCCCGATGATTGCACAGTATCTTGACCAAGTTAATGGAACTTCAGCCACACTTTCCCCTATGGACATCTACCACTGAAAATACTACATTTAAATGCATTAAACAGTTTTAAGATATAAATGTATATTTATAAGTATGGAAGTACTTTATGGAAGATTTTATCAGTAAACAAATCCTCAAACTCATACTATCAGTCTGTTGGGAAGGTTAATACATTATTATTAAAAAAATATTTCTTTATGTTTAAATAACTAAGATCTTATTAAAGTATTTAGTAAAGATGTAGGTCCTAATACGGTTTCAGAATTGTACTAATTGTTGATGATAATGATACAGACTAAGACTCTTTCCCTAAAGAGTCATTGGACATACAGCATTTACTCTGAGGTGTAAAGCTACTTACATATGCAACACACTACGTTATACAGTAAGAGCAGCCTGGTTGTTCTTGTTCAATCAGCAGCATTACCATGTTTTACTCACTGAAACATGGTAACGCTGAAAATGTCCATACATTAAACAAACAAAAGGGAACCAAAAGCATCAGAGAATACTTTGTGTAAGGTGGTAGAGGGGGCAGAGTGCTGTATCTGAGCCTTGGATGTGTGAGATGATGTTTCCCCATTATTATTCATACAGTATGTTATAAATGTTCTGCCTGTTTTTACATGCCAGTTTAACAGTAGATAAACTGATAAACTGATCTAGAATTAAACATGATATCCACATTTAGGATTACATTGGAACTAGTTCTGCAGCTGTTTAATTTTCATAAATATCACAAGATTTTGCCCCTACCGGTTTTGTCAGGCTCATTTTGCAAGCTTGGGGCACCTGTAAGTTACAGTTGGGGCCCCTTCAGGGGCAGAAAAGACTTCAGCCAGTGGGAGGTATGAATTTTGCAACCAACCCAAGAATCTACCTACTAAACATTCAACTTTTTTAAGGCCATTGAGGTCTAGCTGCAACTTTGTGAAAGAAAAAAGAAAAAAAAAGTGAATGGTAGCTTCCAGACCCCACCCCCAAAAGTAAAGGAGCTCAAAGAGATTATCCTGCATTTGTGGCCACACAATGGCAATCCATTTTGAAGTGACCATTAAATAGAAAGAAAGAAAGAAAGAAAGAAAGAAAGAAAGAAAGAAAGAAAGAAAGAAAGAAAGAAAGAAAGAAAGAAAGAAAGAAAGAGTCTTCAGTTACTTAAGTAAAAGTGTGAAAAAGTGGGCGCAGGGTAACTGACTTGTGACAGGGCACCTAATGTGTGTTTTTAATTAAACTCACCAACCACTTTATTAAGAACACCTGTACACCTGCTCAGTTATGCAAACACTTTTGCAAGCACAAACACTTCCACGTTCAATTAGGCATGACTGCTGTGTTCCTGCTTCATTCACAACACTCTTAATTACAGAATTATACAGTCAGTGACCGCAAGAGCCCCTGAAGATCATTGACTGTTCATTTGGTGCACAGTGGTTTGGCAGCTTAGTGCATTTGCCTCACACCTCCAAGATTGGAGGTTTGTGTGCATGGAGTCTGCTTGTTCTCCCCTTAACTTCAGGGGGGTTCCACCTGGTACTCGTGTGTGTGTGTGTGTGTGTGTGTGTGTGTGTGTGTGTGTGTGTGTGTGTGTGTGTGTGTGTGTGTGTGTGTGTGTGTGTGTGTGTGCTTGTGCGCCCCATCAAGGGTGTCCCCTGCCTTGTAAGCTCCAGCTTCTTTGTGACCCTATGCAGGATAATCAGTACAACATAATTATATATGAAGAAGTCAAGTCAAGATCATCATGAATGAATTAGTATTAATCATAATGTATTTAGCTGATCATTTTTTAAATGTCTGACAGAGACCTTTATATGGGTGGAAATAGTGAAATGGTATATATATATATATATATATATAATCTTGAATTTTTTATTCTGTTAACTCTTTTTCTTTTATTATTTCTATGTTTACCTTCTGCTCTATGTTTATGTTCTGTAAAGCTGCTTTGAGACAATGTCTATTGTAAATAGCGCTATACAAATAAACTTGAATAGAATTGAATTATCTTTGAAAATATTCTGTCTAAAATACCTTACAGCACACTCTAATTTTATTATTAACTAAATGTAAGCAGTGCTACCATAAATGCAAGAAAAGCATGCCTTCAAATGAGAAATGTGTCATAGCCCAGAGGGCAAATAGACCGTAATTCAATCTTACAAGCCTGACATGAGTGCAAAGCAATAAAGTATGCAGATATAGATTTAAAGCTTGTGTTAGTGATGACATTGAAACTGCTGCCAGAAGGTTGAGGGCTTAAGCCCCAGCACTGGTAAGTTGCTTGTGTGAGGGCCATTGAGTGAGGCCCTTTATCTGCTCCAGGGATGTTGTACCATGGCTGACCTTGTTCTTTGCCTTGTGAATAGGTGCAGAGTCAGCATGGAAGAGACTAGTACCATCACGATAAAAATGTTTTCCACCAGGATAAAGGTGATCAGTCAAAAATAACTTTCTATTGATTAGCAGTGACAATGTCAGAAAAAACACCCCAGAGAATTACAGTGAGCATATACAACAGCTACCAGGGTTACATCCTGTAATTGTCGTGGATAAACATTTTTGAATTTTTTTTCTTCTCTCTAGGAGATTATTGGAAGTTCCTTACCGTCTAGACCCCACAGCAACCTCTGCAGGCTGCTCTGCATATCACTGAAACATAAAGAAATACAGAAAGATACAGAATACAGAAAATTCTTTTCTGACAGAATAAAGAGCAACTCCAGCAATCTTCATCATGAATTTCAGACAATTACACGTTTACTTTGCTATCACTATATTTAATTGTCTCCTCAAATACAGTTATAATGATTGTACATTTTGAGCTGCTAAACTGTAACGCATTATTATTTTTCCAACTGAATATGCTATTCACTTTTTCATATAATCAACTCATCTAAAAATCTATTTCCTGATTCTATTAGAATAACAAATTTATATTAGAAACATGTACTTGGAAAATGTAACAAAAAATAGTAACATAATAATAAGTTTGAACTCAATCATGTTTATTTGTTGACTCACATGTCCCAGTCTGGACTCCTGTTGTTTCCAGTTTCTCTCATGTTGTCCTGTTTTTTCCTTTTCTTGTGTTCTCTCCTGTCTATTGTGTGTGTGTCTGGGTGTAGCACTTCACTTCGCACCTCTCTGCGATGGAATCATAAAAACACACCTGGTCTCAATCAGCTCTCCAAACAACAGCGTATGTAAACCCCAGTTCTGTAGCCATGGATCACCAGATTGTTCTGGCTTCTAGTGCAGTAACTCCTCCGGTTGACTACCACACGAACACAGGCCTCAACAAGTGCACCCTATTACATTCTCTTCCCACACACTCTTATCCATGTTGCCTTCAATAAAACCTGTCTAACCCCCTTCATAGTTCATTCACAGGGCCTGTGTTCTGCATTGGCGGACCCTTTAATCTTGTGAAAATAACAGCATCTTTACACCCCAAAAAAGGCTAAATTAATAAGTATATCTGAGTATAGTGTAAGACAATGTTATTGATGAACCGAATTAACCATGTTTAAAACATTTTTTGTATTCCACGTTGGCAATATTTTTGGTAGCCTTCTTTGACAATTCATGTGTAATAGAATATTTATTTTAAAGAATTGAATTAATAGTTCACAATTCAAATCATATGTTACTAAAATCGTTAGACACTTTTACTGTTGTTCAACTGACTCACAGAGTGCAGTTCAGAATGTTATTAAAAATGGCAAAAATATCCAAAGAGTGAAGCAGTGACAAAATCAGGGATAGGCAAAAGGTCAGGCAACCAGCAAAGAGCAATGTAGAGACAATCCAAAATACAAGGAACCAAGGTTTGGTATTTATCAGTGGATTCCAGCATTCACATGAATGAAGATCCTCACCAGACTGGGTGGTATGAATCAGTGCACCGTGGGGCATGGAGAGGTAGTCTGAACTAATGAATCAATTTTTCAAGTGATTATGTTAGCAAAGCAGGAGAAGGAGAAGATGGGTTTGGGGGTTGGATCTTTATTGGTGATGGGATACATATTTGACAGGAAATCAGCTTTAGTGTGAAGTTGATGCAGGACAAAAACAGACCCCAGTAGGTTAGGCAAGAGTTTAACTGCTTAATTTTGAATGGTCTGTGAAGATCATGAACAAATGGTTTGCTCCCTCTAACCGGTGGTGCCACTCCTCCAATGAGTGTTCCACTACAAGCATTTATCAATTTAGAATGTCACAGTTCATTTCTGCTGTGGAAAGCTTGATAGAAAAGATTGTTAGCCACAGAGTGGAGCTTTTGTTTGTCTCCGAACGCCTAGAAAAGCACTTCTCCCACCCCAGACTGTGAGGCATGATGACCCTCCACCACAAGGGTTTGGATGATTCAAAGTGACTGAGCATGGTGGTGAGGATGGTTTAAAGTCTCTTGTAGGCCACATCAACTTCAACATTCCATGCCAATGGTTTAGGTCCCATCTTCAGCAGAGACATGAAGGCAGAGGTGATAGGAGTAAAGCTCCGTATAAACCTTTGTTCGCAGATGGCAAACCCCAGAAATCTTTAAAGCTCTTACAGTATTGGGCGTTAGCTATTCTGTGAATACTAGCACCTTAGCTTGGTCCATGGATAACCCTCCAGGGCCAATTATTTATAATAGGAAATAGGTGGGAACATAAAACTCATTTATTTCATATTTAATGTAGAGCTGACTGCTGAGGAGTTGGATAGATGTTGCTTGATGTGCTGGCATTGGTCTCAAGAAACAGGACAATGTATGCAATGACAAACCTCCTTACGTGAGGGACCAGAATACTGAGGGAGCCCATATGGAATGTTACATTACTCAAAGTGATATATATTTATCTCAGACTTGACATGAAAGAGGTTATATGTGAAGTAGTCTGTGACCTATTATGTGGTTATATGTGAAGTAGTCTGTGACCTATTATGTGGATTATGTGCGGACATGTTTGTAGTTCAGGGTGTGTTCAGGAAAGCCGAGTTCTTTGTGGATTTACATTTACATTTACTTTGTGGATTTACATTTACATCTACAGCATTTTGCAGATGCCCTTATACAGAGCGAAGTGCTTTTAAGTGTCTATAATTGAATGCATTAACTCTGGTTCACTAGGTTACAGACGAAGATACCATGAGCCTAAAACTCTGTTCAAAGATTTTTTTTTAAATACATACATACAACAAACAGGGGAGAAATTGTTAGTTCAAGTATTTCATGAAGAAGTGAGTCTTCAACCGTCATTTAAAGATAGCCAGTGACTCAGCTGTCTGGACCCCTAGGGGAAGTTCATTCCACCATCTTGGTGCCAAAACAAAAAATAGTCTTGTTGTATACTTACTGCTTACCCTGGGAGATAGTGGGACCAGTCAAACAGTGCTGGTAGCTCTGAGGCTGCGAATTGCAGTGCGAGAAGTGATGAGGGCTTTGAGGTAAGAGGGAGGTAGTCCATTTTTGGCATTGTAGGCACCAGTGTTTTGTGTCTGAAGCCAGTGGAGGGAGTCCAGCAGCAGGGTGGTATTTGTGAGCTTAGGCAGGTTAAAAACAAGTCATGCAGCTGCATTTCAGATCATTTGTAAAGGATAAATTGCATTCATACTTAGACCAGACAGCAGTGAGTTGCAGTAGTCCAGTCTTGAGATGACAAGAGACTGAACAAGTACCCGAGCAGCCTTTGTGGACAGAAATGTGCAAATTCATCTAATGTTGTAGAGAAGAAACCGACATGAGTGTGTCACACTAGCAACATGCATGGAAAATGACAGTTGATTGTCCATGGTTACCCCAAGGTTGCGAGCTATGGCTGAAGGGGACAGACGATTGTTATGCAGGGATATTGCAAGATCATGACCTGGGGATGAATCACCTGGGATGATCAGCAGCTCAGTTTTGCTAGAATTGAGCTTCAACTGATGAGCCATCATTCATGATGATATGTCTGCCAGACATGCTGAGATCCGAACCGAAGCGGTGGTGTCTGAGGGCGGGAAAGAGAAGATAAGTTGAGTATCATCAGCATAGCAGTAGCCCTGTGGGACACAGTGGAGAGTCTGAAGCAGATGTCACTCCCCTCCATGTTACTTGATATAAGACCTTCCAGGTAGGAAGCAAACCATTCCCATACTGATCTGCAAATTCCAAGACTCTTGAGGGTGGACACTTGTGGCTGTCTCTGTCAAAAGTACTGCTTTAAAGCCAGACTGGTTAGGATCTTTGAGACTGTTCTGTGAGAGATAGACAGACGGTTGATTATAGACAATGCGTTTAGAAAGAGAAGTGAGAAGTGATAGCAGTCTGTAGTTACTGATGTCTGATGGATCCAGAGCAGGTTTCTTCAGGATGTGAATAACCCTTGCTCTCTTGAAGGTACTTGGTAAATGACCAGATTTAAGAGGTCCATTGATAATCGTGGTGATGAAGGGCAGAAGGTCTTCTGAGACGGTCTGGAGCATAGTGGAAGGGAGTGGATACAACGGGCAGGTGGTAGGACTGCAAGACCGTATTCACACCTGCACACATCTCAAAAAAACATAAGCAATAGTCTTTCAAGATCAAGCTCATTGATGAGTTATGTGATGCCTACAGCAGAAGGAAATGGGGGCAAGTATTGGTCAGAGAGACAAATGCAGAGCATAATATTCATTCAGCCAGATTCTAAGTTACAAGTGATTTTGTGTTGTATGCAACAGGGTAGCTGCAGAGCAAAAAGGGGCCACTTGAAGAATACTTTTTGATTCTAAACACATATTGCATTATAAGGTTCATATATGGCTCTTGCTTTCAAGAAATTTCACAAACGATCTAAAATACTATTTTTGTAGAGTGACTGGCACATTGATTTGTTTTAGGTATGGCGCTCAGTTAAAATTATTGAACTAATGAAAGATGATTTATTCATCACGTAACATATCATATAATACCAATGTGTACTCATACATTCACACTTTTTGAACATGCAGAACTCCACACAGACAGTAACCTGGAGACCTGGTGCTGTAAGGCAGCAATGCTACCCTCTGCACCAATATGCAGCCATGTTACTAATTATTATGTTTTTATATAATAGATTCAGCATGTTGCATTCAGTCTGCTTCATATCTCTCTTTTTATTTGTAATACATAATTAAATAATTATTTTCAATCAATTTACTAAACATACAAAATGTAATTAAATGACAATTCTGACATAAGACTTGGCTCTGTGATGGCTCTCTAGCCCATGGAAAGGCAAACCAGTTCTTTGAAGGCTTGCCAGTGGAACTTCGAACCAGCACCAGCACTAGCTCTGAACCGGTACCCAGTTCTTTCTGGTGGAAAGGGGGCACAAGTACTCTATGCTGAGTTTTATCACATGGCTTTAAAGTATTTAAAACACTGGTAGGATAAGTATCCTTGTACTTTTACAAATAGGTTATAATATGGGAATATTAACGAGGAAAATCCCTTCTAGAGGGGTTCTAACTTTACAACCTAATATCATCCTAATTTATAAAGCTTGTTGAGTACATTGGCCTCATGTTAAAAAGAAGTCTGATCAGAGTTCTAAGCTCAACAAGATATACAATGTTTGAAATGGCAACGCTGGTGTGCTCGTCTCTAATTGAGCCATGAAACTGACTTGCGCTTCATCAGTAAAACTTATCAAGAGATATTTGTTCCATCTCACTGGAAGTTGAGCAAGTGTTAAAGTAGCTAAGTCAAAGTTAGGAAAACAGCATACTTTGCCAAAATAAATGCCAAAGAAGGAGCATTAACCTTGATGAAGGTTCATTTTGTCTATGACTCTCTGTCAAAATAATGTACTGGACTTTACACATTACTGCATTCAATACATACAGTACACCTTAATGCATTTATCAAAACAAACAATGGCAACTGTTTAATTGCAGTCCATTATCTGACCAAACACCGGCCTACTGTATTGTATGTCACACTGTCATACTGTGTCCGAACGTTACCCAGACCTTAGACTATGTCAGCCCAATGACTATGACAGGATTTTCTATTTGTCTTGGTTGAAATTGTTTAGGGAAATGATATTTTATGCAATGGCACATATAATTTATTGACCACAGTTAGAATTCATAATTTATGTTATAATATACTCAATAAAAAGAAGAAGAAGAAGAAGAAGAAGAAGAAGAAGAAGAAGAAGAAGAAGAAGAAGAAGAAGACCTTGGAGGTCTGATCTGAAAAGAAAAGGAATTAAAGACAGAATACTTGTGTTTGAACAAGAGGGAAGGAAGTGAACAGTGAGGTTTCAGGGGGCTGAGGTCAAGAAGTTTAAGTATTTTGAATGTGATGGTTAGTTCGGAAAAGAGGTGAAGAGGCGAATTTAGGTGGGTTGGAGTGGGTGGAAAAAAGTGTCAGGATTGTTGTGTGACAAGAGTGTCAGCAATAATCAAGGGATATTTTATACATGACAGTAGTAAGAGCAGCTCTGCTGTATGGGTTAGAGACTGCTGCAGTGATGAGGACGTTGAGGTTCTCTTTAGGAGTGATGAGGATGGACATCAGAGGGACAGCTAAGGTTGGCTGTTTTGGGGACAAGTTCAGAGAGGCTAGATTGAGATGGTTTGGACATGTACAGATGAGGGAGCATGGGAGAGTATATTGGTAGAAGGTTGTTGGAGATGGAGCTGCTAGATAAGAGGTCAAGAGGAAGGCAAAGAGGAGATATATGGATGTGATAAAGAAACACGCAGGAGTTTGAGAGAGATGAGAGTTGAGGATGCCGAGGATAGAGTTAGGTGGAAACAGATGATTCGCTGAGATGACCCCTAACGGGAAAAGTCCAAAGTAGAAGAAGATTATTACTCAATCATTTTAAAGGCTATAATGCAGGCATTCTAAGAGTAAGCTTAAGCTTTTCTATGGGTAATGATGCCCCCAACTGCACAAAGAGAGAATTTCAGGAATGGATGAGTATGTCTATTATCAGAACAAACAAAATCATTTATAATGCTGTTCTCAGTAAAATAGGTGTGAAGTAGATATTTTCACTTCCCTGGAAAATGTTGTGCTACATGTATATTGTTTATAATCATTTACTGCTTTGTGATTTTGTGTTTTTCAGTTTATGCACCCACCATATCTTAGCAACGGAATACTTTTATTAAATGTGTGTTAGGTGATTCTTACCTGTGTCTTAATACCACCAGCTTTTAGTGAGCCAGAAAGTGCTGGTGGAGCCACTCACTTTTGGAGTATAATTTTGACCTTGCTGAAAAGTGCAGCTGAGAAACAAAACAGCCCAGAGCTCTGAGTGTTCTACAGCCATACACATCGGGTTCTACATCGGTGCCAACACCCAGGATCAAAGAAAACTTAGACACTGCCATGGAAGCCTCCCCACTCAGAGATATCTTAAAAGCCCCTTGCCAGAAGCTCACCAAGATTAGCTGTGCTTTTATCCAGGTTCAGTATCTGAAGGACTGCTGTTGGTGGTCGCTGGTGGAAGAGTGGGACACAGACCAGTCCATGATTGACTCCTGACATACAGTATTTACACTTGTCAGCACTGTTTCTGTTTATTGTCTTTTGTGTATTGTTTTTTTGTATTGTCTTTTGTGTGCACTGTCTTGCCTGTCTTGTTTGTCTTGTCCTGCACTATTTGCACCAGGTTGCACAGATGCACTTTATGTGGCTAGGACTAGCTTACTGAGTCCTTATAGCTCTGTCTTTGTTTTATGTAGCACCATGGTCCTGGACAAATGTTGTCTCATTTCACTGTGTGCTGTAACAGCTATATATGGTTGAAATTACAATAAAAACTTCTTGACTTGACGACCTCAGTCCACCAAAGCCTCATTAAAGGTGAGGTTAGATGTGTGCATAGGAAAATATCTACTGATAAGGTAATGGTCTAGTGAAGGGTAGTACCTGCATCACTTCTGCACACATTTTAAGAACAAAGTATTCAGGGTTTAGGAAAATATTACAACTAGTAATAGGTAGTGTTTCCTTTTTTCCATTTGAAAAATTACGGGAAGGTACTCCTCTGAGTAATCACCTGATCACCTGAGCTGAAAGAAATTGTGATGGACCAGAGCTCTATGTTGCTCTTACAAACATTAGGTGAGCTTTATTGAATATTAATGATTATTTCAATTCATATCAATGTTTTCCATCTGCAAACAAAATGTCTGGTGGAGCATTTTAATCAAACATTTCAAAAGTCTGTCCACAAAGTTACTTGAATGTGGGCGCAAAGTTTTATGTTATTTGGGGGCAGTTGCTGTTGAATTCTTCTGACTTTTCTGTCCCTTTTGTTCAGCATCACAGTCATGTCAGACATCTGGGCTGGGGCAGAGAGAGAGAGAAAGAGAGAGAGAGAAAGAGAGAGAGAGAGAGAGAGAGAGAGAGAGAGAGAGAGAGAGAGAGAGAGAGAGAGAGAGAGAGAGCTAGAGCTTAATCTTTACCTTGAATGGGGGAAAAGTCTCATGTTAATGAAAGCCCCTTTTGGGTTGATTTACATTTAAAGTGCTGAGAATAAAAGTGAGCACGGAGCTCTGCTGAAATTCCACTTGCTTCTGAAGCATTCTCCCACACCTATACACACCTACAGTATGTATTAAGTACATTATTATTCATTTATACTGCATTATGTAGCAGGGAATCTGCAATAGAAAGTTCAAATCCAAACCTGCTTTAGATGGGGAGCTCTTCTGGGGTGTCTGCTAGAGACATGGAGACTAACATGACACATTACAAGCCAGTTGGCCTATGCTGTATGACTTCCTTTGACACTTACACTGATATATACTGCCTAAGCACCGACATTCTCGTGAGCTTTAACAGAACTACCTCTTGTGTAGTGAATACAGGCAATTTGTTAGCCACTTTTTTTCTTGTAGTGGAGCAATAATTCTAGCTATCAACCCATCTTTCATGTAGCTGATTAGAACTCTCACTCCTGATGGATTTCTGCCAATTTCGGTAGACGTGGTGCCAAAGGCCCACATTTATCCCATGGTAGTAAGGAGGGGAGCAACGCTTCACAACTCAAAATCTGATGCCTCCTCCTTGTTTATGTGATCAGATGTCAGTGAATCTGTGCAATACATATTCTTATATTCCCATCAGCAAGTTGAAGACACAGTCCTGAACACAGGAGTCCCAGATTATGTGCCTTGTATTTTTTCAAATAGAAATAGCAAATAGCGTTTATTTTAGCGTCTCTCAGTGCACTGTCCAGTTCCTCTTAGCTTTCCTACAATGACTGCATAACAGTGGAAAATATCTGGCTACATTAAAACTCAGTCATAGCAGGGTGCCACAACACAGTGAGCAGTGTCACACCAGGGGTGCATAAACTTTCCTGAAGGGAGCAAGGCACCTTTGTCCACCACATTCCCCAATGAGATCAACTCAGGATAAGCTCTTTTACACTGCTGTGCCATAAGACTTCCCCTTAAGAACCCATGCAGGCTGCTTTACTGAAATGGGCCTCTCTAAGCTTTCTGTTAGCATTCCATTTAGCAAAAAGAACTATAGGTCTTGGGTATAAGCTCTCCTTGCATGTGTTATTGGCCAGATAAATCTAGAGTGACTTAATGATTGATCCAGGACTTTCATTAAGTAATTGATTCAGTTTGCAACAGTCCATGGAGTTGAACCGGGTAAAAATTCTTGTTATTCCTATTATATCCTATTAATATTCTGTTCTTACTATTTTAACTGGACAATTGACTTTTCTTCATCAAATCATTTGTTTTGAGAGCAAGTCAGGAGGAAGCCTAGACATTACTGTGACATGCCACACTATGTGTAGCGTCTTCTTCTTATGAGCATCACTAAGAGATCTGCCACTCCAAGTCTGCACTACTGCTACCTGGGCAGGTCAGTGCACCTTCTCCAGATTCAACTATTTTAACATCATCCTTGCCAGTGGTGTCATTGAGCTAGTCATCTTCACACAGTTTCACATGTTTGCTCATGATATTTTGACATAGAGTATACAGGTAATTCTCTGTGCCCCTGGTTAGGACTGAAATAAATAAATAAATTCGGACACAAGGCCTCAGACTGAGTGTTGCAAGTAGTAATTATGGTCGTGCTGAAACTGCAAGTGTGATTTTCCATTTAATAGTCCTGAAAATAAGAAGTCGTGAAGCCACAGCTGGATAGAGTACGTATATGTAGAGTTAATCAATTGCAGGCTTGTGGGACAAACATGAACTGTCTATTAATTTAGACTGGTCATTTGATCAGTTCTACTTACTAATAAATTTAAATTTAAAAGAAAAATCCTGACCTTTTAGCCACAGTAAATTAATATTCTCTAAAGCCTTGTTAGTCTGGATGTCCTGTGGTGATCTGACCAGCCAATTACAGCTACAGGCCAAGGTACCGGCAGGTTTCAAACAAAAGTAGTTATTTTCTCATCTGATTTAGCTGACAATATGAGTAGTCACATTAAACACATTTGTCTGTGAAATATGACAATATTGTGATGTAGTTTAAGAATAAAAGAGTTCACAAAATGTCCAGAATGGTTACAATTAGTTTGTAGTTATATAAATGGATATGCTGCAAAGATATATTGTCAATTAAATGACTGGTTGGATCCTCTTAATGTTATAAAGCTGATGCAGGAGTGAAGGAGTCAGTTTGGCAATGAGAAAGAACAGTCTAAGGTTTCCACAAGGTTGTGTACAGTGACAGATGGTGAGAGCTGAGAGCTGTCCAGGAATATCACAAGATCCTAACGAGGGATTGCATCTCCTGGGATCAACTGCATTTCAGTTTTGCTGGGATTAATTTTACGCTGATGAACTGTTATCCAGGATGAGATCCCAGCAGAACCGTGAGAACCACGATACTCATGTACTCAGAAAAAGAATGTGTCATCAAAAAAAGTGATAACATGAGAGAGGGTATAAAAAGCATAACAGAAGTGGACCAAAGACCAAACCTTGTGGGACACCATTGAAAAGTCTACAAAGAGCAGATATGGATCCCCTCCATGTCACCTGATATGATCATTCTTACAGATAGTAAACAAATGATTAATTTTGATGAATTTTAAGACTCTTATGGTAGTCTGTACCAAACATATTACAGGTATCAAACACTTTACATGGAGAACGAAACACATTTGTCTCCACACCACACGATGGGAGTCTAATCTTGTCTGTACGGCTCGTCCTTGAACGTCTTCTTCTGCGGTGGGTTGAAAATGTATAGAAAAAAAAACAAAAACGTTTCAGATTGTCAACAAACATCGTTGAAGTAACAAACGCTCTGGTTTGGTTGCGCGCTCAGTTCCCACCTTTAATGACAGCTCTGTACTGAACGCGTTAAACCAGTACAAGTGCTAAAAACTAATGTGACAATTCAAAGCTGAGTTTTTGTGTGTTAACTGACAAACATAAAGCGGTTAGCTAGCTAGCATTAGCTGCCCGGATGCGGTGAAATCGCCTCGGGAAGCTAACGGCAGCGCAGATATTTGCTACGGGCCTCGAGAAGGAGTTCAGAGACAGAGGCTTGAAAGATGTCCGGCTGTCGGCAGCAGCAGCCCGGTGGTGCTTCGGGATCTGTGCCGGGAACGAGCTCTGGGAGCTCCGCTAATGCTAACGTTGTTAATAACGGGGGAAGCAGCGCTAATGCTAATGGAAATTGTATTTCTTCACGAAGTCTCGGATCTGGGAGCGAAACGCAGCTACTGAGACCCAGTTTATCCGGCGCCAACCACGGCAAAAAAAGACCTCTATATAATGGGCTTATAAATCCCTATGAAGATAAGAGTAATGACTTTGTGTGGTGAGTATTTAAACCGGATTAAATCGAGTCCACACTTCGCTTCTTAGCATTTAGCCGCAGCAGCTAGTCAGCTAATGAACTAGCTCAGCTCACTGCCTACAACTCAGCTAACTTATCGTGTGATTTGTATAAAGTTCTGTTGTTTTTGTTCTTACTACAGTGAACGTAAAACGTGTATTTAATATGTATGTGTGTGTGTGTGTGTGTGTGTGTGTAAATAGCTATTGAATATTTTCTATTAGTTTTAAACCTTCAGCAGTGCCACATTTTATATAGTGCAAAACATCTTCCTCATTTCATGTCACTTTTTTCTTCAACCCCAAGTTTAAAACATCCAGTTTGGGAATTTTATTGTTTTAAATACACAACAAACACACAGATAAACGGTAAGGTTGTAATTATGCAGTTAAACATCATCTAATCCATGACTTTGTAAGTTGTGAGTGAGTTGTAAAGTCCAGTGGACTGTGATGTTTATATCAGATTAAGTGAACATACAGTAGTGTGCAGCTCATATCATTCCCTCCTCAGCTGGAAAAAAGGTTGGAAAGCTGCTTAATCTGCATGTCGGGTCAATATCTTTCAGATCTGGAAGAGAAGGATGGGGTTTAACACAGGACTTTTATTTTCTTTAAAAGCTTTTAGTATGTATGGATGAAAAATGAAACGCTTACTCTTAAATTCTGTGTTTCAGTCCCATATGTTTCGACATGATCGAGGAAGCCCATATGACTAAATGTGGTCACAGTTTCTGGTGAGACTTTAAAAACTATTTTTTATTTACATTTCTTGGATATAAAGAGTACGATTGGTGAAGATTCACTTTTAAAATCGATTTGGAGTTGATTCTTGCCTTTTCTTTTCAGTTATAAATGTATACGGCGGAGTTTAGAGGACAGCAACAGGTGCCCGAAATGTAATTATATTATTGACAACGTAGATCAGCTCTACCCCAACTTTTTAGGTGAGTGCAAACTGTATTAACACAGAGCTTTATTTTCCTCTTAGTAAACTCTTTTTACTTTTTAATGGTATATATTTTTGCAGTTTTTTTTATTTAGCCCAGTTCCCTATGTCCCATAAAGTACGAAGAAGTAAGAAGGTGCAGAAAAGCTGCCTGAGTCGTGTGAGCTAATGTAACACACACATAGGAAAACAGCAGTTTGGGGTTATTCTTTAATGTCCAAAGAGACAATTAAAGAGTCCATAGTGCCTCATGAATATTATTGATAAAGCCAGTCAGAGATGGAAAGAGAGGTTTTAGCCCTAAAAAGATTGTGTTCTTGTTGGAGGAGGGTCAGCCACTATATTTACTGGTGGCATCAGGGTCCTGGTAGTGCAAAGTTCTGAAGCGGTGGCAGATTGCAGGATGATCCTTTTCTAACGTGACACATTGTGTTTGTGCCCTAGACTAAAAGTCAGTGAATCGTTATACCATAATCATGATGGAGAAATTTATTTTCCTCTGTTTCACCAGTATCATCATTTACAATCACGATTCAGAAAAGACAACCAGTTATTTGTGCTTTCCTTATAAATGAATCCGCCTAGTATAAAGGTTGCTGTTACACCAACAGCCAAATCTCAGACTGTGTGTGTAAAGTAGCTTGATTCTGAACCACCTTTGAAGTTAAGTGCCATATAATAATGATAAGCTGCTTTCATTGGGTTTACTTTATTATGTTCTACTAGAAATACAGGCTCTCGTGTGAACACATTCTAGTGTTTTGTCGTTGGTTAAACAACAGTTCATTGTCATGCTAGATTGTGTTTAAGAATCCATTTTGATGATTATTTGCAAACTTGCAGACTGTGTTGACTTTCATTTGTTATACCAAAAACAGGTCACGTGCGTCTGTGGAAAACCAGTCATATATCATGTAGCTGAATTCTGGCAAATGGCCAAAAGGCAAAAATTACAGAAACATAGGTCTTGACCAAAGTTGGGATTTCCTACCTGTCAGCATGCTTTGACACCTCAACTTTAGATAAACTCTGTATGGTGAAACACAGCAGAAATGACCTGGGTTAGGTAAATAAGATACCAGTTTAACCAAACGCGCTGTGCATCAGTCAGACTCTTTAACCATATTTTAATTACCACTTTGTTGGCTAAGTGTAATCTCAGTCTCATTCAGTACATGGCAGGCTTGGGTGAAGTTGTTGGTTATATGCCATAGTGTAATGAACATAGGTCTAATAGATTCAGTTTGCAAAATATCAGCTTTTACACGATCTCTGGCACATGCCCCATTACTTACAATGTAGTGCATGTTTTCAGAATAGCATAAAATGTCCACAGTTCACCATGTTTTTCAAGGCTGCCACCTGTGTGTGGCGAAATATAACTTGAGGATAGCAGTGTATGCAGCATGGCTGATGTTCTACTGTTTTGCAGTTAACGAGCTGATCCTCAAGCAGAAACAGCGTTCCGAAGAGAAGCGACTAAAACGGGACCACCCTGTAAGTTTGCATGAGCACGTTTGTTCCAAAACAGAAGCCGAGTTTGTTTGTTATATACTGCATATACTGAACAGTTTTATTATTTTAGGCTGAAATTGCTACTGAAAACTAAAAGCATAATTTACATATCTATATGACCAATTATTATGCATAGTAATATTTATGATTATCGTGTGTGTGGTAGTGAATGTGAATAAAAATCTGAATGAATAATGCATTGCTTTGTATTTGAATAACATTATATGTAATTATGTAACGAATGTGCTGTGTTTATAGAATGGAACCAAATGGCAGTTTTTCCAAGATGTTCTTGGCACAGATCAGGAGCATCTGGATTTAGCAAACGTGAACTACATGTTGGAACTGCTGGTGCAGAAAAAGAAGCAGCTCGAAGCGGTCAGTATAGCAATTCTGAAATGGCCTAAAGGCATTTGAATGTTGTATTACGAGACTAGGTTTAGGGACCTCATCTGAACTGATGACCTAATTAGTAGGCGGTGAAACGGACAAATTGATGTCTTAAAGATCTCCGTAAATGAAAATGAGGTGACACGTTAGCAGTGCATTCACTTTTAACTGTATTCTTTTGGGAAATGCTTTTATGCAAACAGACTGTAAATGTACAGAGCTGTACAGACAAGTTCATCTCATTAATAATTTCAAATATTGAAATGATGTATATTGCAATATATTACAGTCTCTCCCAACTTGATTAAGAAATGAAAAATATAAATTCCCAAACCGTTTCCTAACAACAGAAATACCATATCATGCAGCCCTACATGAAATCCAAACAAAAGCATAGAGCAGACCATTTAAAGCTTCCTGACTTTGGACAAGGCCCCAACAAAGAGTCCCCAACAATTCCCAGCTTTATCACTAACATGGAACCTATATTTCATTGTCAATAAAAATCATTATGGATGTGTTTGTTTCTACAGGAATCACAAGCAGCTCAGCGTCAAATCCTAATGGAGTTCTTGAAAGAAGCTAGGAGGAATAAGAGAGAGGTTGTTTGGCTTTCACATACAGTACATCCTTTAGTTTGCAAAAATAGCAGAAACATAACAGAAGGCATTGTTCTTTTCTTGCATAGCAACTGGAACAGTTACAGAAAGAACTGAACTATTTGGAAGAGGATATAAAGAGTGTTCAGGTAAATTGTAGCTGTTATGGAATGGCATTATGTTCATTCTTTGAAAGTTGTACTAAATATAAGCTTGAGATTGTTTATGCTTTCTTTAGGATATGAGTGGGCTATACTCACCAGTTATGGATATAGACTCCAATTTGGACAGCACGGTTCCCCAGTTGTGTCCCGGAGACGCACATTCTCCTGCACCCAGGTAAAGGCCAAGAAAACTGAACTAAAGCCCGATGGCTGACTTGTGCATGATCTCAAGATATTTAAACAAAGACAGTGACAGTCATGAGTAAACATGCCAAAATCGTATTTATTTAAAAAAAAAAAAATCGTAACACCTCCCGTGAAGCCGTGTATATTTTTCTGCATGAAATAACATGCTAGGATACAGAGTGATGCATGTCAGAGAAGGGATACACAGGGTGTTGCATGTCAGAGAAGGGATACACAGGGTGATGCATGTCAGAGAAGGGATACACAGGGTGATGCATGTCAGAGAAGGGATACACAGGGTGATGCATGTCAGAGAAGGGATACACAGGGTGATGCATGTCAGAGAAGGGATACACAGGGTGATGCATGTCAGAGAAGGGATACACAGGGTGATGCATGTCAGAGAAGGGATACACAGGGTGATGCATGTCAGAGAAGGGATACACAGGGTGATGCATGTCAGAGAAGGGATACACAGGGTGATGCATGTCAGAGAAGGGATACACAGGGTGATGCATGTCAGAGAAGGGATACACAGGGTGATGCATGTCAGTTGCAAATTCTTCATAAATAATCCAACACAAAGTTGGAGAGACACAATTGTCAAATGTTTTTGTCTAATGTAGCATTATAATGGAATTCGGAGGCCCAAACGTGTTCCAACATGACTGTGCTCTTCTGCACAATGCTGTACAAAGAAAATGTCATTGAATTGAACTTCAGGGAATTTTCAAAATTGCATATCGTTGTCCTTTTAGCAAACATGTAAAGGTTGTTTTATGACACATAAAAGTGACGCATCAAGTAGCATATTTCCCAATACAGTAAAAATCAAAGGCTTAAACAAAACAAGTTATGGATGACAGGACAGCATCTGAAGCAAATATATAATCAGCTCTGTAATCAGACATATTTTCAGATGAACTAAGGGGGGAAAAAAATGCTTTTTTTCCAGCAGTAGCATGATTGAACCCACAGAGTATATCCAGCCTCCCCAGTTCGGCGGAAACTCGCAGGTAAATAATGCTAATAATGCTAATCTAATAATAAAAGCCTTTCTGTCAGTATTATGTAATTCTTTTTTTAGATTGGAGTTTTTTTTCACCGCAGAATATTATTTTTGTGTCATCGTTTTCAAATGTGTTTAAAAAGGGCAAAAGACAGACATCGTACAACAGCACGCTGGCCTCTCGGAGGAAGAGGTTAACAGCACACTTTGAGGACCTGGAACAGTGCTACTTTTCCAACAGGATGTCACGCATCACAGGTGAGCACGCTTAGTTCTTAAAGCTCCAGTACACTTTGTACAGTCAGTGCCAGAATTATTGGCACCCTTGGTAAAGATGAGTTTAAAAAATGGCTATGAAAAATTTCATGAACAATTGTCTTACTCTGACAGTGAAAGTGTGAATATTTAAACCTTTAATTAAACTTGTGTTAGTCAATAAAAAACCATCATTAATTATTTTTTATTTTTAAAAAATAAGCAATTTTGATTGCATGGCACAAATCAGAATATTTTTATTAGAACAGTATTTAGGCATGTCATGATAACTACTTTTGTTGGATGATTTATTGCCGCAGAAATAATTGTGATTATTATTGCCATTTTTAAACCATTTTATGCCATTGATAACTTATAAACAAGAAATAAGCTATAAGTTAGATGTAAGTTACAACAAGCAGAACTAACTAACACTTAGTCTCTTTAGAATTCCTTTAAGAGTGTCTGTGACCATAACACAAGTGCATGTTCCCGACCTTGTTTACGTGGGCTGTATGCATACTCATTGGGATAGAATAAACATATCAGATATGGAACAGAACTGGATAAAACCTGTACAGACATCACCAATGTCACATGATTTCCTGACACCAATGTCATCAGCTCTCTACAGACTGGTCTCTTTGTAAGAGTGGCCAGGCTAGCATAAAGCATGCTGGGAGTTTGCTAGAAGACGTAACAAAATGTGATATCTTTTGGCAAAAGGATTTGTGTTCTGAAGACACAAAAGATGTTTACTGAAGGGGCAAACATTATGATTGGTGCAAATCAAATACAGACCAACAACCTGCAACACCATTCTACCATCAAGCATAGGATTGCTCTGGGATGCTTTTTGGCAGGAGGACCTGGAAACCTGTTAAAACAACATGAATGGAGCCAAAGAGAGCTGAGAGTCCAGTCAGCCAGAGAAATACATTTTGGGTGAACACTTAGGTTTCAGCAGGACGGTTAATTAAAGCACAGGGCAGAAACTACAGAGGAATATCTTGAGGGGGAAAAGCCCAGACTTCAATTGATCAAATTGAAATTCCATGACATTACTGAAAATATGCACTGAATAATGGAACATGTGAAAATCAAAATGTGCAAAGCTCATTGAGACAAATGAGGCAAGTCAAAGCTGTAATTTCTGCTGAAGGGCAACACACCAAATATTAATGAACCTGTATGTGTGTATACATGCACTATTCTCTTTTATTATGCAGTTATTCAATCAGCAAATCATGGTAAATGCAAAAACTACAGGTAATGTTCACATCAGAATGAAGAAAAAAAATGAGAGAGGCTGGTACCAGATTAGCTGGTTTGTGTATTATAGAAATTGCTGATCTGTGATTTTCACACACAGCATTGTCTGCAGTTTAAATGGTACAAAAAAACATTCTGCGAATATCAGCTCTGTGGGTGGAAATGGCTTGTTTGAGGTTCAGGGTAGAATAGTTAGATTGGTTCACTCTGCCAGGAAGGTTATAAGAACTCAGTATTTAGTCAGCACAACTCTACAAACCTTTAGGTGGATTAGTTACAACAGCAGATCACATCAGTTTCTTGTCTAAATAATTCAGATAAGCTCTCTCTCTCTCTTTCTCTCTCTCTAATATATATATATATATGTTAGATTATATGACTTATTTTGCCACTATCTCTTGTGTGTTTAAATATAAGCCTTTTCATACTCTTTACAGACGACAGCAGAACTGTTAACCAGCTGGACGACTTCATGGAGTGTCTCTCCAAATTCACACGTTACAACTCTGTACGTCCTCTGGCCACCCTCTCATATGCAAGCGACCTTTACAATGGTTCTAGTATTGTTTCTAGGTAAGTCTTTTTACATATGACCATTGAACAGATTTGTTTCAGGACATTCCTGGTGCAAAAAAAAACGCAGCTAACAAAAATGGCAAAACTTGGCAGTTCTTTTCAAAGTAGTTAGAAGGAGCCCTTTATGGGAATAATAGCATCATTAAATGGTATAAAGCATAATATATCGAAAAAACTGAGGACCTCCTCCTCTGAGTGGGTTCCTCCTTAGAAGCAACTGAAAGGAACTGAGGTACCATGAGCATCTCTACAAACAATATGCAAATATTAAAAAAACTCTGGTGCAAAAAAATTGATTCAACTGCAAAAAATTTAATTGAACCTTAGATTTTTATTTATTTTTAATTGTTTAGCCATAATTAGTGCCATGTAAGAAAGGGAAGGGGTGGAGATTTCATTCGAACAACACCACCCCATCTGGGAAGTGAGTGCTTTGTTAGAAAAGGGAAATACGTGACCTCATCAGAAAGGAGGATTATGTAATAATATTGAAGCAAGAAATGAGCCAAAACTTTTGACTGGTTCTTCCAGCAGGACAATTATGCTAAACATACCATCAATGCTGTTACTGAAATGAACATACTGAAGTGGCCAATACAAAGCTTACCTCATTGACCCAAATAGGTTATACTTGGTTACCACTCATTCTACTGGAGAAATGGGCAAGAAATTCATTAAACTATTGTGAGAAGCTTGTGCGGGGCAACCAAGGTTCGATTTAAGTTAAGCAATCACAAAATGACAACAATGCTAACAGTGTATGTTATGAAATGTTTGAAACTGTAAAAATCTGATATAGTAAATAAACGGCTAAAAATATTCTTGGGCAAATAAAGTGGAGGCAAAAAATAGGGGGAAAATATTTGGAATACATGGCGTCGTAAAAAATGTTTTTAGCCTGTGTATATGTACACTTGAGCTCTCAGTTGTGTAGAGATTGCATTGTGTTTTTGTTTTTAACTTAAACTGAAGTTAGCTCTTGTTACATTTTTTCTGGGTTCAAAGTCAGTGACTGTCTCTGGATTTATATAGCACATAAGCAAGTCTTCAAATGTTAACAATAGTCTCCCATGTATTCAGTAACAAATCCAGATAAACCCGCTTGTTTGTAAAAGTTATATTTTGAATAACACTATCAATTTAAATGAGTAGAAAATATGATCAGAGAGCGCATATAAGGAAACTAATTTACTCTTGGGGCCAGTTTAGTGTGCTCAGTTAACCTACCTGCATGTATTCAGGAGTTGAAGCGACCCTCACATTCTTACCTTAGCTTAGGATTGTACTTTATTATAGAGAACTCTTTTACACCAAGAACTTCTTAACGAGGTTTAATCACAAAGTTAAGCTCCAGCTATGCTATGTTAAATAAAGGAAGTAAATCAGGATCTCAGTATCCGACTTACTGAAAGCGTATAACTGAAAAGCACATAACCATTCTGGTCCTCAAAACAAACAGGAGTGAGCACATAAAACTTGAATTACACTACAAGTCTTGCAACATCCTAACATTTATAACTTCTCTTTACAGCATTGAGTTTGACCGTGACTGTGATTATTTCGCCATTGCCGGTGTTACCAAGAAAATTAAAGTGTTTGAGTATGGAACAGTGATCCAGGACGCTGTGGACATTCATTATCCTGTCAACGAAATGACGTGCAACTCCAAAATAAGGTGCAGCAATTCTCTTAGTTCACGTGAAGATACTTCAATGGTACAGTGTCAAAACATAATTGATGTAAACCCATATTTCTCTCTCTCTCTCTCTCTCACATGCTCACTCACACTCTCTCTTGCTCTCTCACTCACTCTCTCTCTTGCTCGCTCCCTCTCTCTCTTGCTCGCTCTCTTTCTTTCTCGCTCTTGCTCGCACTCTCTCTCTCCCCCTCTCTCTCTTGTTTTCTCCCTCAGCTGTATCAGCTGGAGTAGCTACCACAAGAACCTGCTGGCGAGCAGTGACTATGAGGGAACAGTGATTCTTTGGGATGGGTTTACAGGGCAGAGGTCAAAGGTTTATCAGGTACATTACCAACTTAAATACACTATTCTGTATGCTTTATTGGTAAACTTTGGTGTTGAGTTCTGTGTTCAAAAGTATATTTTAATAAGCTGCTCTAGTTTAATTGTTGTATAACAGCACATACCGTAAGCAGAACAACATACCATCGATACAGTACCTTACAATGCAGTACTTTTTTTTTAAAGCTTTTGCATTAATCTTGCAATATTCTTCATTCCCTGTGTATATAAAATCACATCTAACTGAATTGTTCTGGACATTTCTTCTAGGAGCACGAAAAGAGATGTTGGAGTGTAGATTTCAACCTCATGGATCCTAAACTTTTGGCTTCAGGCTCAGATGATGCAAAAGGTTCAACTAATAATGCATTTAGCTCACGATAAGATCAGAAGATTACTAATTCAACAACAGTAAAACTATTATTTTAATTAGAATATTCTGTTTTACTTCCACACAGTGAAGTTGTGGTCAACTAACCTGGATAACTCGGTTGCCAGCATTGAAGCCAAGGCCAACGTTTGTTGTGTCAAATTCAGCCCAACATCTAGGTATCACCTCGCATTTGGCTGTGCAGGTATTGTACTCATTGGGTGTTTGTATGTATGTATGATGATTTTTTTTTTTAAACCAGGTTTGATCCTAATGTATAATAAATGTAGTTATCGTGTACTTTTGTATCCAAGCAGGGACAAATATGTAAGAGAATTTTCTTCAGTTTTCATCCTGCTAGAAATATATTTAAGGGTTTTCTGGCATAGAAAATAGTAAACTTTGGTGTTGAGTTCTGTGTTTAAAAGTATATTTTAATATGCTGCTCTAGTTTATGCTGCTCTAGTATTATTAAGTGGGTATGGATATTGAAAGAAACATTCTGGTATTACTTTCTAATGGACTGAGAAGGCATGTTTGCTTGATGCAAGATTTATACCTGATTTATTATTTATTTTTCCTCATGGGGATCTGAGCATTTTATTCTATTATTAGTGCAATAAAAAATACAGGATTGGTGCTAGATCTTGTGGTACCATGCACCAAGTTTCCAGTTTTTTTGTTTTTTTTTAACATATGTTGTGTATCCTTTTGTCTTACAAATCATTCTACGAGATTACATTGTACAGGAATGTTGTATTGTGTGGGTCAGATGATGTTACTGTAAACTGTCTCGTTGTGATAATTAATATAGTCAAGCCTTTCAAAATTCTAATGTTTCAACAAATTCTTCATTTTATGCATTTGAAGACCACTGTGTCCACTACTATGATTTGCGGAACACTAAGCAACCCATCATGGTCTTCAAGGGTCACCGGAAGGCGGTGTCCTATGCCAAGTTTGTCAATGGAGAAGAGATTGTGTCTGCGTATGTATTTGTATATCTAAATCTTACTTAAGCTAAGCCTTGATTACTATTTCTCAAACTTTAAACAAGCTTTATGTGAGACTGTAGTTGTTCACACTTGGGCAGATTAGAATCTGTCATGAACCATGGACATATGAATGAACAGCAATTACTGTGTTTTCCTTCAGCTCCACAGACAGCCAGCTAAAGCTATGGAATGTGAACAAGCCCCACTGCTTGCGCTCTTTCAAAGGCCACATTAATGAGAAGAACTTTGTAGGTTTGGCCTCCAATGGTGACTATGTAGCATGTGGTGAGTGAACCAGCAGAAGTTATATACCCCATAACACACCAGTTTCTAAGACTCAACTGTCCTCCTACCATTCTCTTTAACCTCCTGTCTACAGAATCCCAGAACAAGCATCGTCATTGTTTATGTGCCACATCCCTTCAAACTATGCCTTTTATTCTAGCGTCTCAATGACACACTGAAAAGCTTTTGGGATTAGTTTCCTATCTGACTTCCTTAGGATTGAGTAATACTTAGCGATAAGGATTTGTTTAAAGAAACATTTTATATGTATTTCTGCAACTTAATTGATGTTGTCACTTTACTGCTCGCAGGAAGTGAGAACAACTCCCTATATCTGTACTACAAAGGGCTCTCCAAAACATTGCTGACCTTCAAGTTTGACACTGTGAAGAGCGTTCTAGACAAGGACAAGAAGGAAGACGACACTAACGAGTTTGTTAGTGCAGTATGTTGGCGGGCTTTACCAGACGGGGTAAGGTTTATTCCTGCTCACATTTTTTTACTGAATCACCAATCAGGTTTATCAGAAGCATGTGTAACAGCAGATGGTGGCAGGTCGAAGCAGAGCCTTCCTGTTTTTAGAGTTTATTAAAGATAATTAAAGTCGATTTTATTTTATGTTTCTAATCATTTTTGTAAAGCTGTGGTTATTAAAAGGGATCTAGAATTTAGTCTCAACGGAAAAATGCTGTAACATGACTCCTTTGAACATCTATGAACATCTTGTGGACACTTTGCAATTTGAATTCTTATTATAAACAAATAAAAGCCCATGCTTATTAATAATATTTAAAAAATGCTGTGTGGAGAAAAGTCATTATATTGGTAATGGAATACACAAAGATAACAATTACCAGTTGCAGGTGTAATAAATCTTAAGGTCACTCACCACTAATCAGTGTTGTTTCCTCTAAAGCTTCAAAGTGTAGCAAATTTTGTTCACTAGGATCCATGAAGTAAATGGTGTATCTAACAGAATGCTAATCCTCTTAAAAACATCTTTCACACTGTGACTGGTTGTATAGTTTACGTGTAGATATGCATGTTAGACTGTGGCAGTAGTCTTGGTATTTTTCTGTTGTGACAAACATGTTTCTCCTCTCGCAGGAGTCTAATGTACTTATTGCAGCCAACAGTCAAGGAACAATCAAGGTATGCAATTCAATTAAGTATTCTACATGAGCTTTCTTATTTATAATCGTCCACATTTTATTTTCCATACAGTCTATAATATTATATTGCGATACTCCTTCTGTATCGAACGCCTCCATATTTGTTAATCTGGTTCAATTTTCCATACAGTTGAGTGTATTTTTGTACAGTACTTGATTGTGTCTTGTAGCTGCTGTGAATCATTGACATTTTCTGCACAACACACCTGTATTTTACATATTGTGCACTTTTTGAGAAGTGATAGTAAACTGATTTGTATATAAACAGCTAATCAGATTGCAGACTTGAAGATCCTGAAGTGTGTGACCTGGAATCGAACTTTCTCATTATACTCAAGTACATTGAAATTATTTATGGCTACTCTTCTAGAAAGGTAGAAAATAAGAATATAAAAGAATTCTAAATAATTAAATGAAGACTATCAAGAATTAATGATCAGTATAGTGCATTTGCACACTGCAGCCTTGTGTGTGCTCACAACATTTTTCTCAGACACACCTTATCATTCCACCTACAGAACTGTTGCTCACTTGATGTTTTTGGTATTTCACACCATTCTGTGTAAACACCAGCTTTTGGAATTCTTAAACCAGCCTTTCCGGTGCCAGCTATGCCACATTACAAGTTAGAGATGACATTTTTTTCTCCCTATTTTTATGTTTGTAGTGCACATCTACTTTAGCTCTTATGATTTTATGCACTATGATTGCTGCCACATGATTGGCTACTTGGGTAACCAGACCCTCACCTGATGAACCTAAAGTGTTTTGCCTGGCTGAAGGAAAACCTTTATATTAATGCCCTAGATTTGTTTATTTTATTTTTTTTTTTAGATTTCAGCCTCTGATGCCCTCATAGGCCCCAGTTTTGTACACATTTCTGGCCACATTCATGTTCTTGAAGTGCAATCTGACCACATCGCTTTTCAACAAAAAAATTGCAAAGTGAAAAGTCTTTCACTCACTTGCTCATTCGTTTTCAATACGTTTGGCTTATCTGTTTAGACATTTTGAACTGCTTCCTTACTCAATGTTTCTTCTTCTTAAAGGTACTTGAACTGATTTGAAGGTCTACTAGAAACGATCATCAGATCCTTTTTTTCAAACCTGGGGAATATTTCGAATGAAATGTGACTAAGCACAAAAGGAGGAAAACAAAGAAAAAACTCTGGATTTGGACACCCGTGTTTTCAAAAAAAAAAAAGAAAAAAAAAAAGACGCGTGTTCCAGGATCAGAACCGTTTGAGACCAAGGATAGATGCAGACATTTTTGTGGAAAAGTAAAGGATGACTCTTTGATTAAAAGTCTCTTTTAATTCAGTAAAATGCTGAATTAAAGGCATTAATAAAGACTGAGCCTTTAATAGGGGCGAATGTGACGCATTTTAGAGCTATGTGAGTACAAAGCCAAAGCACAAGACCAGAACACAATGAAATGCTTTTTGTTGTAAAAAATAATCAATCGCTCAATCAATCTTTTGAGCCTTTAGTATCCATATACTCTTTTCATTTGATACAGTGTCTATGAAATGTCTATAAATTTTCCACTCTGGTTGACCGATACCGCTGGACTCTCCAAAAAAAAAATACTGGGCCTTCTTCAGTTTTTATGTTGCTTATGTCACGGGACCTCAAGACTTGGCTGCCTAATGCAAATAAGGCAGATTTCCTTAAAATGCTTTGTGGAAAAGAAGATACTAAACTGATTTTTAACTTTAATGTCATTAGTTGCCATGACTTTCTTATTCTTTTCCCCCTAGTGGTCATAATTTTGTCTAATCTAGGGATGAATAAGGTGTTATGATGACACTATGTATTCTCTATTGGGATTATTTAACAGTCACCCAAAAACATTGCTGCTCTTTTTATCATTAAATTTCTGTACAAGTATTATTTATTTTTGTAATTTATAGAAACTTTGTGAACTTCACACCCAATTATAGTGTGTAGGTTTTTTTGGAGCTTGGACTTCTGTTGCGTCCCAATAATTCCCTTTTTGTGTATGCATTCTATGATTTTAACCCATTCATTTGAATGAATAAATGATTCTCTTTGCATCTTTGTATTGATTACTGATTATAGCCTTTTCAGGTAAGATCTTAAAGAGTACATGTGCTCTGTTTTGGCACTATTTTGTAAATGTGCATTGGAGTTTTATTTTTGTTTTAATATATTTTATTAGTTACTAAAGTACTGTTAAAGCATCTATATAAATTCCTATGTAACATCAAGAACTAAACACAATGTTGCCCTGGGTACGAGTTGTATAGTGTATATTACTTACCCTGTTAAGTAAGACTAAGAAGACTGGATTTGGTGGTAAGTCAGTTAGGTGGATGGTTTGTGGAGGAATATCCTTAGAGGGTCACACAGACCTTTCCATGCTAGCCAACAGTGCCCTTACTGCTGTTCAGGATGAAATCCTCAGGGCCATTGTTGGACCTTGTTATTTACAGACCTCCTGGACCATATTCTGAATTCCTCTGTGAATTTGCATATTTCATTTTAAACCTAGTTGTTTCTTTAGACAAGGCAGCAATTGTTGGAGACTTTAATATTCATTTTAATAAGTTAGAAGATCCTCTGAGAACAGCAGTTGTTTCCATCTTGGAGTCAGTAGGGGTTAACCAGAACGTAATAGGACCCACTCATAATGGAGGTCAAACTCTTGATCTCATTCTAACCCTCGGATTAAACATAGAAAATATAATGACAGTGTCTTAATCAGAAGCTATCTCTGACCACTATCTCATTTCATTTAAATTGCACTTCGGGCACGATATTTGCAATTTGCCATGTCACCGTGTTAAACATATATTTACATCTACTGATGCAGAGAGATTTACCATCAGTCTCCCAGAAGTATCATCTATGATTGGATCGCCATCTGATCCCACAGAACTTGATCAGGTGACTGACTATTTAGAGTCAGTGTTTCGCTACACCCTTGATGTTGTACTGTAGCTCCACTTAAAAGGAAAGTAATTAGAGAGAAAAAACGTGCACCCTGGTACAATGACAACACATGAACTTTAAAACAATCAGCTAGGAAATTAGAACATAAATGGCTTCAAATTAAACTATCGGTATTTCAAGGGGAAAAAACTGTCGAAAAGCTCTCACCATCTATTTGTAGCAGTAATGACTTTATGAATTATTTCATTGGAAAAATTGATAATAACAGGCATAACATTCAGACCATTAATTTAATACCAAACAAACTGATGGATAATATTTCTGTTTTTGATTAGTATTTAGACTCTTTTAATCCGCTACAAATGACTTCACTGATTTCTTCTTCAAAATGCATATTTGATCTCTTACCCACATGTTTCTTTAAACAGATAACACCAGTAGTTATTCAACCCATTCTAAAGATAATAAATTATTTTCTTAGCACTGGCTATGTGCTGAAATATTTTAAGCTAGCGGTTATCAAACCTTTGATTAAAAAAACTGACCTCGACCCAAGCCCAGCTGTCCAACTATGGGCCCATATCAAACCTCCCCTTTACCTCCAAGATCCTAGAAATGGTTGTACCTCAGCAGTTATGCTCATACCTACATAGGAACCTACCTACATATTCATGAAATGTATCGGTCAGGATTTAGGCCTCATCATAGCACAGAGACAGCGCAGGTTACAGTTTTTTTGGATTGCTTACACACTAAAATTAAAAGTAGTACACTATTAGCAAAACATTACACTCAAGAGGCAAAACATCAGCCCATATTTGCGCAACTATAAGCACATTGTCAACCTCACACTTGTTGCAAAACTCTACACACAGTGATTTGCAAAACACTAAACACACTTAACATACATTACACACAAAAATCTATCATGAAGTCACTTCCATGCAATACCAAAGCACTGACTGTCAAATTACTGCACCGTCCAACCAATCGGTTCAACACAGTCATCAGGTGTGCAAACACTTGTTTGCTTAATTGTAGACACACCAATCAGGTGTATAAGCACTATAATATACGTTTACCTTCTGCTCTATGTTTATGTTCTGTAAAGCTGCTTTGAGACAATTTCTATTGTAAAAAGCGCTATACAAATAAACTTGAATTGAATTGAACTTGAATTGAATATAAAAAGCAGCAGGTGAGTTCATGGGTCTTCAAGCACAATGTAAAGAGTCAGAGAAAGAGTAAGACGAGGAGGAGAACAAGGAGAACAAGAAGGAGGAGGAGGAAGTGGAGGAAGAGGAATCAACAGAGGAGGAATCAACAGAGGAAGTGATGGAGGCCATGCTGGAGGTAGAGGAAGAGGAAGACAATAAGGTGCTCAAAGAGGACCGAATCTGACAAATGAGATCTGCGCAACACATGTTGACCACGTTGTCAACCACGGCCTGACGCTGAGGGACGCTGGACTGCGAGTACAGCCAAATCTAAGCCGATATACAGTGGCAAGTGTGATAACATTTCGACTGGAAAATAGGTACAGTGTATTGTAAAAATATCATATCAACATCATATCTACACTGAACTACACAATTTTGCATGACACTGTTCTTCAGAGAGTTTTACGAATGGATGGAGAGGAGATCCAGCATGAGTTCATATATGTAGATGAGGCTGGGTTCAACCTGACGAGAACACGAAGGAGGGGAAGAAACATCATTGGCCTCAGGGCTATAGTCAATGTCCCAGGGCAACGTGGGGGTAATATAACATTCTGTGCAGCCATTACACAGATGGAGTCCTCCACCGCCATGTCCATATGGGCCTTTACAACACAGCACTCATACTTACATTCTTGGATCAATTGCACAAGATAACAGCAGCAAATCAAATCGATCATATGCAATACATTGTTGTTTGGGACAATGTGTCTTTCCACCGCTCTGCTCTGGTTCACAACTGGTTTCAGCAACATCCACATCTTCCACCATACTCTCCATTCCTCAACCCTATAGAAGAGTTTTTCTCGGCATGGCGGTGGAAGGTATATGATCTCAGTCTCCAGGCTGAGGTACCCCTCATCCAAGCCATGGAGGAGGCCTGTGACCAGATGGAGATAGCAGCAATGCAAGGATGGATTCGTCATTCACAACGTTTCTTTCCAAGGTGTCTTTCTAATGACAACTTTGCCTGCAATGTTGATGAAATTCTCTGGCCAGATGCAGCTAGGCGAAGAGACAATGTCTAGTTTTTTTTGTATTTTTAACTATAAACTTACAGTACATGTCAACATTTTGGGCGTGTTCACAAATAAATGAGTTTCTTCAGCCTGCAACATTGGGCTTGTGTAGTGTTTGGTGAATTTACATTATATTTGTACTTTATTGATGGTAGCCTACTCTAATCATAGGGAAGTAGAAGTGCTAAAAGTGTTTTAGGTTTATTACAGCAGAGTGTAACTCGTGCAAACAGAGTATAGTAATGTGAAACGTGTGTGTTTCATATGGTAACAAAGTGTGGTTTTTAAACAGAAGTGTATAATTTTTACAAGAGTGTTTAATTATGCAAGGGATCTGTAGTGTTTTGCTAATTGTGTGTGTGGTTGTGCTAATTGTGTGTAGTGTTTTGAAAACACGGGCCCTGTTTTGAAAATCATGCTTAAGCAATCCAAAAAAACTGTAAAGTTGTAAATTACCTGTTACTGGCCACTGGGTTGTAGGTTGGTGTTAAAGGTACAGCCCTCTCCTGGATCTGGTCTTATTTGACAGATGGATATCAGTTCGTAGATCTAAATGATGACAACTCTTATGAAACTAAAGTAATGTTCAGTGTTCTGCAAGGTTCTGTTTTAGGCCCATTGCTTTTCTCCCTATATATGCTACCCCTTGGTGCAGTTATTCATAAACATGGTATTAGCTTCCACTGTTATCCCGATGACACACAGTTATATGTTTCAGCTAAGTCAGATGTGAGTCACCAGCTTAATAAGACTGAAGATTGTGTGAAGGACATAAGACAGTGGATGCTTGCTTACTAACTTCCTCCTGCTTAACTCGGACAAGACAGAAGTGCTTTTACTAGGACCACAAGCAGTCAGAGGTAAGCTTTCTGATTACAGAGTAACTCTGGATGGTCTTTCTATTACAACCCCTGGCAAAAAGTATGGAATCACCCCGCTCAGAAGATGTTCATTCAGATTTTTAATTGTGTAGAAAAAAACAAGCAATATGCCACAAAACAAATTTCACTCAACAATCCAAACTTCTGGCTGAAGAAAACACTTAAAAAAACAAAGAAAGATAACTATAGTCAATTACAACTGTTTTTACAGATCAAACACAGGAAAAAATATGGAATCACACAAATCTGAGGAAAATTAAATGGAATCACCAAATAAAAACACTACTAGTACTTTGTTGCACCACCTCTGGCTTTTATAACAGCTTGAATTCTCTGAGTTCTACTGCTGGATGGAGTCTCATCGCCCGGTGGTCACCTTGCCAGGGATTGATCTGCATGGTCAGTCAGTGTCTCATGGGATTGTTGTGGATGGAGCCACCTGGAGACAGTCATGCCTTCTTTGAACCAATGTTGTGTCAGTCAGCTGTGTGGACTTTATCAGCAATATAAAGGTCTGCCCTGTGACGATGACCCATTAGTTCCTCAGGAGCTCTCGGTTGCATTATTATAAACTGTTGTAGAAAGGACATTATTTACATTTACATTATTTACTATAGAGTGTTGCCCAAATGAAAATGGGTTCCCTTCTGATTCTGGTTCCTTTCAAGGTTTCTTCCTCATATCATCTCAGTGATAGAGTTTTTCCTTGTTCATTAGGGATAGGGATAGACATAATATATTCATTTAAAGATAATATTCTTTAAATTAATTTTAAACTTTAATTGTATATATTCATTTATTTATTTTTATCTTTATATTATTCTTCTTATTATTAATATATTTGTTTATTTTTTTCTCTCTCTTCTGTTTCCATACTGTGTGAATTGTTAAAAGCACTATACAAATAAATTGAATTGAAAATTAAATTGATCATTTTGCCAGTAGGTGGCAATAATCACCCTATGTTAAAACGTGAGAAAGTCATGAAGTTTGTCATGTTTCACGCTGATGTGATTATGAATAAGGTAGTAGCAGTGTGAGAGTGAACAATGTCAGCAAACACAGTTTGCAATCACTGCAGAGTCCCTAAATGCAATAATTCAAGCATGTATACTTTCTTTATTCATGTCTCACTGATGGTGATGAAATGGCTTTGCTTTTCACTACAGTTTCTACATCAAACTCAAGTTGGAGGTCCTATGACTTGGTCTATCCCTGTGTCAGTGTGCCATCAACTTTCTGACAGGTCTCTCCCTCAGCACTGGAGACCCCAATGCCAGGAATAAAGGCCAACACCTTTAGCACTAAGCTACCACATCCCCTGTATAGGCATAACAATAGTCTCTTCTCCTTTGCCCCAAGGAGGATGCTATCAAATTAGCTTTGAACACATTACAGAAGTACCTAATTTGTAAAACTGTAATAGTAACTTCTCTACTCTGGTGCCTCTTTGTCCAGTGTCGTATCATATGACCATGTGACACAACCTTGCAGGTTTGCAGACATTATAACCCATTAGAATAGAAATATTTTTATCACAGAGGAGATGGTATTATACCTGATAAACAAATCCCATCTGAATAGGGTAGTATTTTTTATTTTATTAGTATTTTTTTATATCTCCTCTACTAGATGGTTACACTATGGAATTATGTTTTCAGGTTGTCATGCTGTCTGTCCGAGATATTCAAGAATCTCAAGAATAACTACAGTATTTAAGTGATTATAGGATTTATATGCAGTTATTTCCATAACCAGCATGTAAACTAATTAGAGTTTGCAAATGATCCAAACAGGGACAAAATCACAGCAAGATCAAATGTTTGTGAATAGTTTTTCTTCAGTAGCTTCCTGTTCATGTTCAAGTTGTCAGACAAGTTGTCTGGCTATCTATGATTTTGCCACTTTCCTGTTGTCTGTCTTTCTCTCTGTGTATCTGTCTTACTTTCATCTCACTGCTGTAGTGAATCATGAATGTGTTGAATATTTGGATTTACATGAAAGCATTATGACTAGCAGATGAACTAACTAGATTTTGGAATTGACCCAAACAGAGATAATATCAGATATCTTAATCGTCATGTTTGAAGTATATCTTATGTGTATTTGAGGCATTGTAACAAGGAGTAGATTTGTTGGCACTGGACACTTGGCGTGGAGTTCCATTTGCCCTTTTACCGTACTGTATGTCTAGAAAGCTCAAAAGCATATTTTTCATTGACAAGTTTCTTCCACACTGTTTATTCTCTTAAGAGAGAAGGCCATTAAAGAGGAAAACTATGAATGCTAAATAGTGACCTAATTTAGGTGCAGTGTTCCATGAAGCGCTGTGTAACAGTTCACAAATTACCAGAAATTAAAATGTCTGGCAGGTTGGAAAGAAAGACTACTGCAGCTCGTTCTGTTATATTAATACTGCAACTGCTGTGATAAACCTATGTTTATGTTTACAAAATGCAATAGAGTTGAAACAACTTGCATATGCAAGCTTTAATATTTAATCTTTAAAAAAAAAAAAAAAAAGCTGGCTTAGAGCATCTCTTAACAGAATATACGTTAAAATTTACATTTATTGCATTTAGCAGATGCCGTTATCCATAGCAACTTAAAGTGCTTTGAAATCTCTATTAATGAATACATCCTAAAACTTGTTTACTTGTTCATGGACTACGAATACTACACATACTTTATTGTGTAGAAAATTGGATTTTATTTTAAAATTATTCATTTAAAACAAGGAGTCTAAAGGCTGTCAAGCTGAGATGAGAGCTGGACTGATTTCACGCTATACCTTGAACTGGCAGTTAAATTCTGATACTTATTCTCTTCTTATTGTCTTCAGCTTTTCTTTGTGATGTGAACATCTCTGATGAATATATACATAGTAAACACAACATGCCTTAGATTTATCCCCACTCAAAATCAGATTGTGTGTGTTGATTTTCCATTTTGCATGCTAACAGATCATAAGAAATTAGATTTGTTGTGTTGGAAGTCAGCAGATCCAGTTTTGGGATATAATAAAATAAATGTGAGCACTGACATCTACATAAGTATCTGCATCTGTCTCTCCATCCACATAGAAGTAATATGCAGATCAGCTGTCTTTAGTGTTAACACTTCACTGGCTATATGCCATGTGCCAGCCCGCTTCATCAGTGTCCCCATTATTCCCATCCCCAAAGAACCAAGAATTACAGGACCTAATGATTGCCTCATGCTTTCCCACCTATAATCCATCACAGACCCTCACCTGGACCCTCTGCAGTTTGCCTACAGAGCCAACAGGTCTGTAGATGATGTAATCTGCATGAACCTATGCCAGGATCCTGTTTGTGGATTCCAGCTCTACAGGAGCTGTATTACAGGACAAGCTCTCCCAGCTGAGTGTGCCTGATTTCACCAGTACAGTATGTAGATCACAGACATCCTGACTGACAAGGAGGTAGCATGTGAGAATGGACAAACATGTCTCGATCTCTCAGACCAATCCTGGTTCCCTCAAGGCTGTGTTCTTTGTACTCTACTCATCTCCCTTTACACCAACAGCTACACCTTCGGTAACCAGTCTGTCAAACTACTGACCGTGGATGATACATCCCTCATTGGGTTCATCTCTGAAAGGGGATAGAGAGAGATGGACCATCTGGTAACCTGTTGCAACTGTTGCAACCTTCTAAATGTTTATTGTTGTTTTATGTTTGTGATGCTTTCATAGATTCTTAATATTTATTTTTTCCTTGCTTTTTATTACTGTTCAACAGTACTCCATGACAGTTTGTTTTACATGTAAAACCCATGATATTGGCGATTAAAAGAGACTCTGATCTACACTTGTACCTGAATATGATTACAAATACTCACATGTATTTAGATTTGAACTGGAAGTGGAAGTGGAACAGGAAGTGGAAGGGTGGACATTTTTCTGTCCACCCTAACACTAAAAACACTGGAAATCACTGAAACGGAACATGCTTTTTTGTTTAAAAAGAAATAAATAAAAAAACAATTTAGACCATTTAAACACCCCTGGCAGAGCTGGCTGGTGGGTGGCAAGTGACTACATTAAAGATAAATAAATAGATAATAATAAATAAAAAAAAAAACAGCCAATAAAAAAACACCCCAAATTCCTACTGTCTGTTTAATTTACACATCATATGAAAGATTATTATACATATCAAAGGGAAATGCTGGTTAATTATTTTCTATGCTTGGCTGGTTGTATAAATAATGCAGTGAAAGTTATTCATCATGGATATATTCTCACCACTTCAGTAAGTCATGAAGGTTAAGAATTGAAAGCTGTAATACTGCTGGAAAAGAGAAAATAAAGGATCATCTTTCTCTCTTTTGTAGAAACAAGTGGAAGTTGGAAAGATTGGTATCTGCTGAAGATCCATTAAACACATGACACTATTTTAAAATGACACATTTGAGATCAAATAGAAACAAGTGCACAAACTGTCATCAGCAATGTGCAGCACATAAAAGAACAAGATTGAAAAAAGGTTTTATATTTTTTACCAGTAAGGACAAAACAAGCTCCCCCCCCCACAGCCATACTTCAGCCCGGATGCCCATCACTTGGTGGCAGCATTTCACCAAATAAAAGGTTTGCTTACCCCCCCAAAAATCTTCTAAAAGAAAAAGAAATAGAAGCTAACCTGAGAGATCAAGGGCTTCGATAGCCAAGAAGGACCATGTTGTGCACAAGATTCTTATCTGAACCAACTTAGCAATAGAAGGGCATCTATATTTATCTATATTTATCCACATAAATAATAATAATACATAAACCTCAAAGAAATAAGGAGATTTAGTTATTTATGCAGGGGCTCAATCGCATTTTGCATAAGATGTAATGAATCTTTTTTTTTATACACTGTATGAATGCAGAGGCATAAATTATACAAATGATGACAATTTTGTTCATGATACGCAACGTTCACATTTAAGTGAAGAATCTCACTGATTATACATTGACAGCAAACAATGATTTTCCTATTTCTACAGTAAATTGCTTCTCATTTCAATGTTTGTTTCCATTCAACTTATTTTCAGCATGTTTGGAGACAAAAGGAGCTTTTATTTAGAAGGAAACAGACAGTCCTATGGTCATGAAGTTTACAACTGATCATAGATAAACTTTAAAACAACGTGAGACGCAAATGGTTACAGAAACACAAAAGGTTTTTGCAATGACCGTCTCAGTCTTTGAATTTGCATCCAAATGAAACCTTGCTATCTGAACTGACTTCTACATGCACAACATGATTCTTTCAAGGTTGTTTAATATTTTTATGTCAGTTAGTATACGCTGTATAAGGTGTAACAAAATAAGACACTGTAACAAAAAATAAACTACTTTTTTTTTGCCCCTGGTTGCTTAGTTGCCTTCTGAAAATCTGCAGCATAATGCCATTAGTAACCAGCAACTCACAAGCTTTGGAAAGAATGTTGGCTATTCATTGCTTGTCTCTGGAAAGCAAGGAATGACGAGAGCAGCAAATATGTCTGCAGAACCCACCGGGAAGAAAAAGGTAAGACCCTTTATTGCAGTGGCAGGAAGAGAAATGGGCAGAAGAGTTGACTCATCAGTCCCAAAGAAAGAGAAGAGTGAGTGCTTTTAAAACATTGAAATGCAGATTAGATGAGCGGGCATGGGCAAAAGCTGTTAGTGGAATGCAGCAGCATAGTGAAATACTGAGCTCAAGGTAGCTCAAAGACACAGAGACAAATCCTGGTATGCTGTTAGTGACTGTGATTCATTCTCTGATCTTGAGGCCTACCTCAGTGGTAGCTCGTCATTGGAGCAATCTAATGATTGGAGGGAAAAGCAGGAGCACAGCACAGCAGTGGCAATGAATATGCTGCACACTGGTGTCAAGGCTGCCTTGGCAAAACATAAAGATAGCAAAAATATGGCTGGACCAGCACTTATTCCATTTTGTGATTTGATCTGATCCAGGGAGCGACTGGGATATTCTGTACTGTTCATAATTAATGAGCTCTCACACATTTAAGAACTGACTAAAACTGTCTTTGTAAATATATTACCAGTACATTACCTCTTTAGCAGTAAATGATGATGAAGCCTTGAACAGTTCTGCACTGTACAAAACATAAATAAGCTGGTTTACAGAACATATGATACATTATGTGTAAATTGAATCTTCAGTAAAGTGCCACACTTGTAACTGGCCCTTAATGGAATAATGCTTACAGCAAGTGAGGGAATAGAGACAGATATCCTTCAGCCTAGGATCCCACAGCATTTCAATCCATGGGATAGCAACAAAGGGTTGCTAATCCAGATGAGGTAACAGGTAGGTTTGGAGTAACTGAACTTTTGGAGTCTGTTAAAACACACTGTACCCACTGCCATGTCTTTGGCAGACAGTTTTCAAGACTTTTTATGTTTCTAATATGGGTCAGAATCCACCCCATCTAAGAGACATAAAAGTCTGCTTGAAATAATTGGAATTTCACTTACTGAACAAATTCATTCATTCATTCATTTTCTACCGCTTATCCGAACTTCTTGGGTCACGGGGAACCTCAGGCATCTTCGGGCATCAAGGCAGGATACACCCTGGAGGGAGTGCCAACCCATCGCAGGGCACACACACACACTCTCATTCACTCACACCCTCACACACTATGGACAATTTTCCAGCGATGCCAATCTACCTACTGAGGACACCGGAGTACCCGGAGGAAACCCCCGATGCACAGGGAAAACATGCAAACTCCACACACAAAGCGGAAGCGGGAATCGAACCCCCAACCCTGGAGGTGTGAAGCAAACGTGCTAACCACTAAGCCACCATGCCCCCCTGAACAAATTCCAGATGTGCAGATTTTGCTGATTTAACCAACCACGCATCTACCTTTGGTCCTGAGTAAACCTTTAAATTATGAGTACAGTTATGTTTGTTCATTCATGCATACAGGTAATTTTTCTACATTCCTCATGAGTACAGAAGATCTGGACGCTGCTGAGTTCTAGCCACGTTAATGGGAAAACCATCCGCTGCTGGCTGGACTGCCCAACTCCATAGGCCCCCTTTTTGCAGAGAAAACTATAACTATAAATCCACGTTTGTGAATTTTGTTGTTCACAACTCCCGTCTCTGTGCTGTTCCTCTGTGTACCACAGTTTAAGGATCTTACACTGGAGAAGTATGTGACTGTGACACTGGAAAAGAAACTCCTGGGCCCAGCATGGAGCAGGTCCTACAGAACATGCTGCAGTTCGGCCTCCATTAGCACATAGTGACCCAGGAGCTGGCAAAAAGTGTAAAAACCACCACAGAGGAACAACTGGAGTGTCAGCAAGGCTCTCATGCAGCATTGATCACTCTCCCAGATCCCCGGTAGCGATGTGCAACACCACCTCCCTATACAGACGATGGAGGATGACATGGACGTGTATCTGGACACTTTCAAATGGACCGTGGACATGGAGGACTGGCAAATGGTGAGACTGGGCCATTGTACACGACACCCAGCTGACGTACCATGCCCTGCATGCAGAGGATGCTCAGGAGTATGACCTAGTAAAGCATACTTCCATAAATGTTGGTAAGATCCATCAAGCAACCCCTGGAGACAAATGGATGACCTGCTACGAAATCACTTGGTGATAGCTCCAGTATGACCAACTTTTTGCTACGGAAGGGTGGCCATGAACCGGTTCCTAAGGAGTTCCTAAATGCCATCAAATGCACCAATGCCAGATTGGTGGAACCTTTGATGGAACCTATGAATTGCAACAGATTCTTGAGCTGGTCGGCGAGAGGAGGAAAACGGAAGAAAAAGAAAAAAGCACTGGGGCCGGCCGGCTTACATGGCTCATGACAGACATGACACCAATGACTCCTCTCCAGGTGAGTCCCCATCCCCATCTAACCTGTTGTCTTATGTCTTATTGTCTTATTTGCTTTGGATGGCAAAGGCAAAGAACACCAATGGCCAAGTTACTCTATGGTTTCTGTCTTTTCATGACTTCTTGTTCAGGTCCAGCACATAGCCGGAAACCAACTTGGAAACCCAGATGGCCTCTTACGGCGCTACGACCTCTGGAGACGACTACTGCCAGGTGGGGCTGAGAGCAAAGGGGGGCCCTGTGTCAGCTGTGCACTAAAATAAAAAATAAAATCCGCTCTTTGCCATAGAAAACCCGCAGTGAGAGGACGGACAAATGGAGTAGAGCGCTCAGCACCAAGGTAGCTACGCTGAAACGGGTGCTGAAACTCCCACCAAAAAGACTTCCCTTTTAGTGCTGTACTGCCAAATTTGTTTCAATAGTCTTTGATTGTTGAGAGCATGAATAGTGTTTTTGTTTCAAACTCAGTGTTTCTCTCCAATTCTTCTTTTCTTCTTCTTCTTTTTTTGCACACAATCATTTTCTGTGATAAGCAATGTTTTTTCAATGATGTGCTTCTATTTTCCACTCCACCTATGACATTAATGTTTGTTTTGCAGGTTATGAAGCATTAGCTGTATGTGCTCAGGGGTGATTGTGTATTTTTTCATAGGAGACCAAAGGGGTGCAAAAGCATCAACAACACTTAGCCCACCTGAGCTGAGATTTTGTTATACAAACAAAACTGTCTTGGCCATTCAATGTACCAGGTATGAATGAAATGCTCAAACAGAGAAAAATACAGCTTACCATTTATGTAAAATAAATAAATAAATAAAACACTATATAAATTTAATATACTATAAAAAAAATAGAAATTTTTACACCAGACCTTTAAAAAGGATGTTAAACACCCTACGAAAAAGCATAAAAAGCATCATTTTGAGCCTCGCAGTATTTCCCAAATCAACCTTTTCAAACCACATATGATTTGCATGTGAATTCTCCTCCTGTGTAAAGTGAATGTTTCTTTGTTGAAAGTGCTACCTGTAAGTGCTTCCATTACTTTTTTTTGCATTTGTCACGTCGGAATAACTATTTCCTATTATTTCCTCTATTTTGTCTTACCCACAAGAAGGCAGTTTCTCTTCCTCTTAAATGTCACCTCACTGAGTTTTTTCCTTGTTATTGTCATCACTTGGTAGCTCATTAAGGAGCTACATCTATATCTGAATTTTGGTAATGCTGCTTTGTGATAATGTAGATAAAGATAGCTGTGAATATAGACAAAAAATATTTGCTATTTATAAAGGTTGGACTGATTGAAAGGTGCAATATAAATTAATTAAAAACATGACATTATTTTGCTAATTCGTACACATACAGTAGATTAGCATGTATCTAACTGCAAAGCTGGAACGAGATGTTCATGTTTTGGTCCATGGCTCCTTGCTCCATGAGTCCAAGAGTGCAAGAAAGACATTAACATACTCCAATGGTCATGAAAGACAAGGTACTGTATAACTGTCAGGCACACAAGGAGTAATGAGAATAGAATGTCATAAAAACCAAGCATTCCCATGCTGGAGGAAAGCAAGTGTGAGAATCAGATCGAGGCCATGTTCACTTCTGCAGCCTCTTTATCAACATTTCATTAACCTGTGCAAATGGGGGTTATGCAGCTGCTTCTTTTGCCACGTTCTGCCCTCCTGTTGGAAGATAATACTTATGGCCCTTTTTTGCCTCATGCCCTACTGGGCAGCACATCTCTAATACTGTCATCGAGTCTCCTAGGATGGTGTTTCCTTCTTTTCCCTTATTCTCTCAGTTGAGACACAAAACACTAACCTGAGTGGTGACCTGGATACTCAATCCTTTCAATGCGCTTGCTTTTTTTTTTTGCTTTATTGTTGCCTGGGATTTATTAAAGATCAAAGTTTTTGAGGACATCTCTACATTACACTAATTTGCAACATTTCTTTGTGCAAAAATAAAGCACATATACTCCAGACTGGTGAGGGATTGCCAGCCATCATCATTACAAAGTCAAGAACTTCATGCCTTAAAACCTGTAATTTTCATGTTATCAGTTGATAGCTGCAATTTTGTCAAGTCCCTGCTTTCTTTTTGGTGCTTTGTATTAACTCAGTGCACATATGCACAGTGTGAGCAAGTTGCATTGAAAAGCTTCATGCTGTCATGAATAATTACCATTGTATCATGAAATTTACTTTTAGAAAAGAAATGTGTGTTAAAAACACTTTTGAGTGGAGAAAGCACTTTCTCTACATTTTAAGCTTTCTTAATTGAGTCCTCAGCAACCAGAATGATGGAGTACGTCTCTTCAAAGGCCAAGACCATCAGACACATCAAAGGCCTGATCATTTCCATTCAGCCCCTGGTTTGAATATAGTATTATGTCTAATTCCAGTTGGTATTCCTACTTGAACCTCATATATGGCATATTATATTACCCTGTAAATCTATATTAAAATATAATCTATAAATATATGGAACATGTTTGGTAACACTGTACTTAAGGGTGGTATCTTGTGTTTGCAGGATTTTTTTGTCACCATTGGCATTTAATTTATATATATATATATATATATATATATATATATATATATATATATATATATATATATATATATATATATATATATATATATAATGTTTCTGACAAAGCAGTGTAGGTGGTGAATAATGTGTATTTATTTGGCCGTTGCACTGATGGTTTAATAAATCTGGGTTAAATTAGCTGGATGAATATGGTTTAATTTATGTAGCAGATTTTATGTTTATCTCTAATTGAGCAAGAAAGGGGTGATACTGGCAAAAACTATGTGAAATGACATGAGGAAGTGAGGAACCAGACTTAGAGAACACAAACTCTTCCAAATAGTGGGATTATTAATTATTAACCTTCTATAACTATAATTCTATGCTCTAAGGTAAACATTACTAACTAGGTTGAAAGGATGCTTCATTTAAGCATCATATTATGTCTAGATATTTTTGGGTACAGGTCTAAACAGTCTTGGGAATATACTGTTTTTGGGATGTGTCAGAATCAAGGACCGGCATCATGTCAGGTATAAAAATTACTCTCGGGTGTAAAACAGTGGGGATTTACCGAGAGCTAATGTACTGTGGCTAAGGGAGCAGTAATATGATCAATGTCTCTGGTTCCTTCAGCATCACTGGAGTGTGTTTGCATGCTTTAGTGTATTACTGTGGGCTAAAACCAAACCAATATTCAATTTGCATGTCCAAATGAGGGGCAGTACAGTATATTGGTGCTTCCCTGAATAGGCTCTAGCTTCACCATGACCTTGACCAAAATAAACGGGTCACTGAAATAAACAAATGAACAAATGAATGATTGATTCTCCTAACTCTTTTATATTTTTTTCTTTTTTGATTTTTAAAGGACTGTGCCATGAGACTCCATAATTACAGTCAGGTACAACTATAGAGCTAAATTCAAAACACAAATTGAAGATGAGATAATTCTATTTGAGAATGCTAACCCTAACAGTTGATGCTTCGAATTTTTATGTTCTTTTAAAACTGCTTTGTGACGATACCCATTAATAATAGCATTACAATATTACAATGTTACAAGTAGTGATTATAACCAAAGTAGGAGCTATAACAATAACACCAAATTATAGAGTCTTGAATGAGTATTTAATTTGAGCTATTCAATAAATAATGAATTGACAATTTTTACTTTGATGGTTTTGTTAAACGCCTGCTGGAGGCAGAGTGGCACTTCTGCACACGCTGTACCTGCAGATGAGCATCAAAGACGGACTCTCTAGGTGCTTGATGAATGAAAACTAGTCTCTGCAATGGACAGCAGGAGCTATTCTCAAAGGTTTCATCACGGAAAAAGAGCCCACGAGCCTGTAACAATTAGACTTTCAGTATACTTCCTGTTTCATTTAATCTCTGAATCCATATCTTTCCCAATATTAGTATAGTTTGAAGATACGAAAATGCGTATGCATATATATAGGTCCTTTATTTGGTTATATTTTCTTTGTGCTCAATGCTTTTTTTATGCCCTGTGGCTTTTTAGTGCATTCAGCAACTTCAATCTCATTTAGGGAAGTCAGTGTTTGCTTTATGCACGTTATCGAACTTTAAATGTGTGCCAGTGTAGCGAACACCTAAAAGAGCAATTCAGTCCAATGACAATCCATTGACAAAATCTCAGATATGCCTATAGGCAGGTCACACACACACACACACACACACACACACACACACACACACACTCAGAGATACACAGACACACACACACACACACACACACACACACACACACACACACACACACACACACACACACAATTCCATTTGCAGCTGTCAAAGCACTGACCATGAATGCCCAGTCTAACCCCCTTTTAAATAGGACAACCAGTGCCCTTGTTCCTTTATTATAATAGCTCGATTAGTGGAATTAGGGTGTTGAATAGTGCTGGACATAAAAGTATAAAATAATCTAGGCAGGAAAAAAATAGCAGAATGGAAACGGCAATGGGATCATTGTAAAAATGTTGAAGAAGTGAGTATAAAATTTTAAAAGTTATGGATTAATATAGTTATAAAGGGTAGATGCAAGTTGTAGGCCAATGTTTACGTGTCTGTGACAAATAGTTTTGAGTTACAATCCCTGGATGCAATGCCCTAAATTCTCAACTATTGCCCAGTGGGAATGCCTCAATGTTAAATAATTTTAAGTAAAAAAATATACTGCCTTGCCCAAAAAAGTTCAGACATCATAATATTTTGTTGGACTGCTTGGAAATGACCACCTCCATAGACCTACAACATCATCTTGCTGCAGATGGTGTCACTGTGTATCGTTTAACAATTCTGTGCACTTTGCACAAGGTGAAGCTGTACGGGAGAGTGATGCGAAAGAAGCTTTTTCTGCACATACGCCACCAACGGAGTCACTTGAGGTATGCAAATGCACATTTGGACAAGCCAGCTTCAGTTTGGAATAAGGTGCTGTGGAGTGATGAAACAAAGATTGAGTTATTTGGTCATAACAAGGGGCGTTATGCATGGTGGCAAAAGAACACAGCATTTCAAGAAAAACACTTGCTACCCACAGTAAAATTTGGTGGAGTTTCCATCATGCTGTGGGGCTGTGTGGCCAGTGTCGGTCCCGGGAATCTGTTTAAAGTTGAGGGTCACATGGATTCCACTCAATATCAGAAGAATGATGTTGAGGAATCAGTGACAGAGTTGAAGTTACACCATTGCTGGATATTTCAACAAGACAACGACCCAAAACACTGCTTAAAATCTACTCGGGCATGCAGAAGAACAAGTACAATGTTCTGGAATTTCCACCCCAGTCCCCAGACCTGAATATCATTGAACATCTGTGGGGTGATTTGAAGCGGGCTGTCCATGCTCGGCAACCGTCAAACCTAACTGAACTGGAGATTTTTTGTAAGGAGGATACAGTACATAATACATTCATCTAGAACCCAGACACTCATTACAGGCTATAGGAAGCGTCTAGAGCCTGTTATTTCTGCTAAAGGAGGCTCTACTAAATATTGATGTGATTTTTCTGTTGGGGTGCCCAAATTTATGCACCTGTCTAATTTGATTTTGATGCATATTGCACATTTTCTGTTAATCCAATAAACCTCATTTCACTACTGAAATATTACTGTGTCCTTCAGTTATTTAATAGATCAAAATGAAATTGCTGATCCAAACACCCAAATATTAATAAATGAAAATCATGGAAATTGTCAGGGGTTCCTAAACTTTTGCATACGACTGTAGGGAGACAATTAGACACACAAAGAACAAGTGTGCTGAGGCAGGAAGGAGTTAGACAAGGTTGGGCCAGACACGTGAATACAAAACAAACAAAAACCACATAGCACAAACTCAGGGAGAGATACTGACAGTTTCAATTCTACACAGTGTCAATGATGTGTTTTGTGTACTAATGGTAAGATCAGAGGCACATAGTAAAGAAAACCCTGTCTCCCCTACTTCCACTCATTTCTTGACTAGTACAAGCAGTACAGTCACAACATATTGTCTAATCTCTGATGCCTTTTTTCTTCAACTCTGTTTTAATTCCATTACGGAACTTAGGTACATAGTAGCTTTGAAGTGCTAGGATGAGTGATGACCTGTGCAGGGCTGCTCTTCTCAGCAGGGTGTGTGTGTTTGTGTGTGTGTATATATATACATTGTCAATATACCTACCTCAAGGGCAAAATGTTAGCGTGCACCGGAGCCACCCCCACACCATCACCACAGAGTCCCGGTGGCACATTAATTACTGTCTGCATGATTTCAATGTGATGAGCCATGTTGCCCTCTTTCATACTGCTGTCAATGTCCTCTCTCTTTCTCTTACTGTTTTCCTGCTGCCACAGGCACATATTCACCATTTCATATCATCAGGAAAGTACAACAAAATGTTACAACTGAAATGCTGACATTTTTCATGCTAACTGTTGTTAATTAATTAATTTATTTATTTATTTATTTGCTTTTCTTGTTTAAAAAGATTTTTACAGTTGATTGCATTGTTTGTGTAAAAACTGCCTCCTTCTTCTTCTTCTTCTTCTTCTTCTTCTTCTTCTTCTTCTTCTTCTTCTTCTTCAGTATAATTGATTCTAAAACAAATCATTTTGACTTGTGAAGAGGCCAGATTCAGAGCTCTAGCAGACTAGGCATTTATAAAGAAATATATTTTCATAAATCATGTAGACCAAGTAGGTTTTCAGAAATGATTTAAATAACAATAAAAATACTAAAAGCTTAAAAGAGAAATCAGAAAAACAATTAAAAGTAAAAAAGCAATTACTTCCAAGTTCTTCGTGTTTGAGCACTTTCATGTTTTTGAGTTTATACCTGAATTTCCTGAAAACTCTACTGGAAATGTTTTTCCCCTTTCATTATGATTCGTACTGAATGGTGGAGAAAATATACAAGGTCCCTTTTTTGAAATGGCTAGGGACCATTAGGCCTTAATTCCATTCAATTCAATTCATTTCATTTGTATAGCACTTTTAACAAATCACATTGTCCGAAAGCAGCTTTACAAAAGCATAGAAACAGATTAAAAAATTTCAAGTTTAAGATTAAGTTAATATTTATAACTAACATCTAACCCTAATGAGCAAGCCGAGGCAACGATGGAAAGGAAAAACTCTCTGAGATGATATGAGGAAGAAACCTTGAGAGGAACCAGACACAGAAGGCAACCTCATCCTCATTTGGGTGACACTGGACTGTAAATAATATAAATGTAAATAATGTCCTTTCTACAAGAGTTTGTAGTTGAATGAACTAATGGGTTAGCACACATTCTGGTTTCACCACAGACCCAACACTTAATTCTTTCTGCCGAGGTCTTCAAATGATCGCTGATGAAGACCCAACCATACAGCAGGCTGTCACAACAGTGGTTCAAAGAAGTCGTGACAGTCTCTGTATGGCCCCATACATAGCAATCCCATTAGTCACTGGCTGTCCAATCAGATCAAATCCCAGCCGAGTATTTGGACAGAGAGTGGTAGGGTGAATAAGAGAAAAAGAAAAAATGTAGGTATGATTGTAATCATGTGATTGACAATGTGCAAAGTGCCAACAGGAACTCCGGCAAGACTAGCTATGACAACATAATTAAAAGAGAGAGCCAGAATGTGATACAGATATGAGAGCTTTCTGGGACGTAAAGCATCCAACCACTCAGAAGACCAGAGCAAATTGAAAGGGTGGTAAGACAACAGCATCCAGACATCCCAGATCACCAATCACTCTATTCCCATTAACTCTTACCCCATCTAGTTTCTTACCAAAGAAAAGCTATTCATAAAAATCTAGAAGTGTTTTCAGCCTGCACATGTTCAACAACATGTTCTAGCCTATCAAGTAAAATAGCATGGTCAATGGCTGTATTAATATCAAGCAACACCAGCAAAGAGACACAACCCTGATCTTTAGCTGTGCTATGATGCCAGTAACAGGTCATTTACAACTTTAACCTACGCTGTCTCTGTGCTATGATGAGGCCCAGTGGTGTAGTCTAGTTTTTTGTAGTGAGTATACTGTGATTTACATCTACATGTAATTTGGCGCATTATTAAAGACTGCTTATGTGATATCAACATTCCAATTTATTATAAGCAACAAAAGACAGTCAGCTGATAAAACCTGTGCTCCAGGTCCCATATTCAGATAACATTTAAGGCTAAATGTAAAGGTAAAGTGCACCCAAAAATGAAAATTTTGTTATTTCCTCACCCTTAATTTATTCCAAAACTGTATGTTTCTTTCTTCTGTTTAACACAAACGATGATATTTTGAAAAATAACACAATTTTCATTTTTGGGTGAACTATGAGCTTTCCAAATACATTTGTACTCGGGCTGTGGGTGAAATGTCACCCGAAGCTGCTGTAGCTTTAGGCGTAGGCTTCCAAAAACACTCAGAGTGTAGTCTGAGTCTGCTTTCATTTCATATCTTCTTTTACATTAGTTAGTTAATTTCAAATTTGTGCCAAAAAACACCACCAAGAAACCGATTTTCCTCCTTGGTAGGTGACGTTAGATCAGGTCACTGGCCACGGAAGCCCCAATGGTCCAAAAACGTTAGTGATTCGCAATCGCAACCACAGTCTGTGTACGCAACACAGAGCGGGGTGAATTTATGAATGAAAGTTCTGTCACAAAACGATATTGTTACGTATCCTCACGCTTTTTAAGTGGGTATACGGAGATCCTTGGCCTTTCCTTTGAGTTCTAAATCCTGACTGATACATGTCATGAGTATTATCATATGTAGGTATGAGCATAACTGCTGAACCTCAACCATTGCTAGGATCTTGGAGATAAAGGGGAGGTTTGATATTGGCCTATAGTTGGCTTGGGTCGAGGTCGGGTTTGATAATGCTAGCTTAAAAGATTTTGGCACATAGCCAGTGCTAAGGGAAGAATTTATTATTTTTAGAAATAATTCGGTTTGGTATCTACTGTTTAAACAAACATGTGGGTAAGGGATCCAGTACTTTACTTCAACAGTGCACAATGAACTGAATTAGTCATTCTGTAGCAGGTCTACTAGATTCACTTTCATGTCAGCATCAAGCAAAGGGAAAAAAAAATAAATCACACACCCTGAGTAAGAGCCTACAATCCTAGCAGTTCATGCTGTTTGTAAGCCTCTGGCTATGGCCCTGGGCACTAAACATTATTTCTTGCTACTTCCTAAATTGCCTGATGCATTGCTCACTTCTAGTGCACCTGCTGCAATGATACTTAGTCCACTCCTGGCCATCAAACCCCTGAGAACCCAATTATTTTGCCAATCATAACCCCTTCACAACCAAAAGGCTCTGAGAATGAATTTACTATGTCTGATAATATGTAAATCTGAGTGGCTTTCTGTTGGGTATGGATCACACACAAAATTCTTTTCAACATTTTAAGCTAGATTAGTTTTTTGTTTTGTTTTTTGTGTGCAATGTTAGTGTATCAAAAAGTGCAAAGATGCAAAAAAGATCTAAACTTTGATTTTTATCAAGATTTGATTTGACCACAATCTCAGACCTTAATTAGCTCTATAGAGCAATGTATTTTCAAAGCCATTGTTGGGAGAGGGCAGGTGAGGCAAATTTTTTACTCAAACCTTGTCCCAAAAATCAGCAGCCTTGGGCCCTCTGTGCAGTTGCCTAGCACTATTAAAGTTAAAATAATTGATATCTACAAAAAAAATTTGGAGAAGAAGAAAACCATTTTCACCACAAACTCTAGCATTAGAAGTTAGCAAATGAAAATCTAAAAATCTAAAAACATGATGCCTTTTGAAACCATGTCCAGTGGACTGATGGAGTTAAAATATAAAATTTTAACCATAATGAGCAAAGATAAGACCACCCCTCCAGCTGTTAAGGGATGGATTGATCCTGCTTTGGACTTGTGTTGCAGACAGTGCCACAGGGAACATTTCACTGGTGGAGGGAAGAATGGATTCGCTTAAGTACCAGCAAATTCTGAAAGCAAACATCAAACCATCTGAAAATAAAGAGGATGGATTCTAGAACGAGATATTAATCCTAACTCAAAACCCACATTGGTCTTCCTCAAGAGGCACAAGCAAAAGTTTTTGACATGGACCTGTAACATAAACATCATCAAAAATCTGTGAACAGATCTCAAAAGAGGCCCCAAAATCTCACAGAACAAAAAGCATTTTGCAAAGAAAAATGGACAGATATCCCTCAAACAAGGCATAAAAGATTAAGCTGCCCACAAAAAAGCATGTACAAGCTGTGATACTTCCCACAGGGGAAAGTATTCTCTGTATGTATGTTTGGGACCATGCAGAGTGCCAAAACGTTTGCTTCAAGCTCTTTTCACTTTTTGTTATTTTGAAACCTAACTTGGGAATACTGTAACTGTAACAAAGCAATTTTGAAACAATTATGTACAAAAGTGTACAGTTGATTAAGTAGAAGCCATACACTTTTTTTCTGTGCAGTTTCACTGATTTCCTGATACTGATGTGTGGATGGAGAATATGACATGAGGTTTGATCATAAAAAGTATGTTTATGTGAGATTTATGATTTATTTGATCATAGAATATGTGTTCAGAGGAGAAGTGTGTTGACCATGTGTTATTGTAATGACGAGGAGGCGTACTGCTGGGGATCCATTTGCAGCAGAGTTTAGTTAAGTATAAACACAGATCGGAGTCAAACTGGCGGCGGTCAGAACCGGCAAAACACAAAATATGAGAGAGAGCAGAATCCGAATGGGGGACAGGCAAAAGGTCGGGGCAGGCGGCAAACAATCAGAAAGTCAGGAAGAGAGAGCAGAAGTAATAACCCGGGAAAACAGAACACAGGAAACGCTCAGAATGACTGTAGTAACACAAGTCGAGACCTCGCACCGGTATGGAGTAGAAGCGTGGTATTTATGTGAATGGGAAATGAGAGACAGGTGGTGGTGTAATCAGGAGGCGAGGTGGCTGATGGGGAGTGTAGTGCGGAAGTGCGCTAGTACTCCGGAGACGCGTCTCTAGGGCGATGCTCCCGCGGTGGTTCGTTGCTCATGACAGTTATGCGAAACATAAAAGATTTTAACAAATAAAATGTGCTCTGTGTCAGTGGAAAAAGTAATATAATATCAGTTTTTATTTTGCAAGTTACTTTAGTAATAAAAGCATAGCATCATTAGGAACTTTTTTTCTTAAATTGGAAGTCAATATAAACCATTAGATTGGACACTATGAAAAGTCTTGATTCAATTTCAGCTCCCTTATGGCTAACACTGCTTCAGAGCTCATAGCAGCAGATCTAAGTGTAAATCTAGAAGCTACTGAATGAAAACATCCAGGGGGGCACAGTACATCCTGAGCTTAATTTTAGTATGTAGACATCAGTGCTGCAGTGCTTATGGTCAACGCCACTACAAACATTGCCACTCTTAGCCAAAGGCCTAGCATGCTATCTATAGTGAATAATGTTATAATTTCTACTGAACTGGGTTCAGTTTTCAGGTTTAAAAAGTTGAATGGTAAATGCACAATGTTTAGCCCGAATTTTAAACATCCTGTTGAGCGGTATTACATCCATTATTTAAAAAAGAAGAAGAAAGAAAGAAAATAGTGCAACCAGGAGGACCTAAAGGAGGTGTCCACCAAAAATTATGGGAAGGAAGACATTAGTGAGAGCAGCAGCTAAGAGAGTCTGACTCTCAACATGATGCTATTTCTACCATATTTTACTGTAAGAATGGTTTCTTAGCATGATGTGCAAGCTTTCAGACAAAGAGTAGTAGCACTTAGTACTAAGGACAAAAAGTTAAGAATCTTTTCCAACCTGTTTGTTGCATCCCAATAATGATGCTTAACAAACACAAAACTGTGGGGCAATGGTAGATCAGTGGTTAAGGTGTTGGGCTACCAGTTGGGAGTTTGTAAGCTCTAATCCTAGGGCCACCAATATGCTCCTCCTGGGCCCATGAGCAAAGCCTTTAATGTAAATTGCTCAGCTGTATAAAAGTGCCACATTTCCATAAAGTCCAGCTTTAAAGTCCGGCTGTCCAAGTAATGTTTGTTTAGTTTTGTCAACATCTTCCTTTACATGAGATATGGTCATCTCTAACTCATTGAGAGTTATCCCTAGCCTCTTAATCTTATTTCAGACAACTGTGTTATATCACATTGTGGCTTCTTCTGCAGGTTCTGTATCCTAGTCATTTGTAAAGTATAGACAGATAGCATATCCAGATACTTTTGGACATGCAAATGGATACACATAGTCACATTATTAACATTATCATTATCATTATCATTATAAGACTATAATAAAAAAAAATACATATTATTCTGTTCCAGTGTAAAATATACTACATTACTGAAGATATTTGGGTCAGTAGCAGTGCTCCTACTACTCCTAATACTGCACAAAACAGTTTTCAGTCAATAGCCAAGACATATGTTAAGAACTATTGCACAAAGAACTTTGATTAGTGGTGGAAATGAACAAGAAGTCAAAATAACATTACCCACATGAATGGTTTCACTAAAAAAAGTAAGAGCATAGTGCAAGGCAATATGAGCAAATAGCAGCACAACACAAACATTACAGTCTAAAGCACACTAAAAAAACTCCTGCTTGATAAGCAAAATATACCAAATTGGTTTAACTTTGACTTGTTTAAATTGATCCAGGTTCCACGTTATTTATTAGAATATAATTCCAGCCAATCTGTTAGCTTTGTTTGAATTATTTGTTATATAATTTGCATTATTAGACAAAACACTAGGAAGTCAGACATCTTGAAGGCAGAGATAGCAGATCAAAGACCTCCTATGCAGGGATGGCAAGTGCAAGAACACCAAGACACAGAAGATCATTTTAGAAGGCAAAAGTACAACACTTTTGTTATGCAAAAGGACCACAATATTATATTATGCAAAGTGTCTCAAGCTAAATTACCAGGCAATACTTAGTGATTTTTATCACTGAATAGGATGTAGGAATTTAATAAAGAAGAGCTGAATAGAGATGGACAGTTAGGGCCTACCTGTAAATTATTTTTGTCCCCAGAGTCCCAATCTCCCTGCACACTGCTGAAGGCCTAAATGTATGTTCAATTAATCTGATTATATGCAGAAATGAAGCAGAGGTCAGGGTGGCAGACATAGCACCCTATCTGACAGAGGTGCTCTAGCCACCTGTGCATGTCATGAAATGCAAATGGAACTACTGAATTATTTAGGTTCACAGAATTATTAATTGAGCCATAGGGGTCACAGACAGGCAAATAAAAGCTATATATATATATATATATATATATATATATATATATATATATATATATATATATATATATATATATATATATATATAATTCTATGATGAATATGTTATTTGATTGAAGGATTAAAGCAACATCTGATCTGCATTTTTTTTTTTTTTTTTATTTGAAATGGAATTTAAAAACATTTTCCATATTTCATATTAAAGGGAGTGGTTTAATAGTTTTTCTATTCAAAGGGTAGTGCAGTAAATTTACCCTCTTAAAACAAATAAACAAAAAATACTTAAAAACTGGTTTGCATATTGTGCTATAGCTTCTATATTTCTGCCCCTGAGGTCCTATGGAATGGGTTCAAGTAAAAGATACTATGTTCTAAGTTGTTTAACACATCTAAATGTAAGTCAAAGAAATTGAAGCTGAAATTATATACAATAGTGTCATATTCATCTTTTGATATTTGATTGGTTTGCTCACCTTTCCAGTTGATGTGCAGTCAGTATTGGATCACAAACTGCTGAATGGATTATACATTACTGCTACCTAGACGCTGAACATACATGCTTGTAGAAACACAATATAAAGGTTTTGCAATGGTTATCTTAGTCAATGGACTTCATTGGTTTTGTAAACAGACAAAAAAAAACTTTGGCAAATCTAAGAATGTTTAATGAGTTTAAAATGTTCTTCATAGAGGACTGGTTGAAAATTCCTTGAGAGAAACTGTTCTCAAGCCTTCTTAGGAGAGACAATAAGTTCAGTGCTGTTCTTTCCAAAGGTAGGCTTTATCAAATATTAAGTTACAATTAATGTCCCAAAATAACTGTCAACAACTTTCATTCTTGTGTTTCGCAGGATAAAATAGACCCAAAATGAAGAAAGCTATTTTTTAAAAGAATGCGCTAAATTAAAATATTACTGCGTTAATGTATTCTATGTTTAAAATATAAAATATTGCATGCAGTAATCATGTTTGCTTATTTTCATTAAAACTTATTGAGATTTAACTATATAATGTCTGATTATTGATCTTTGAATTAATTATGAATTATTCTCTACACAACAATCTCTTTATATGGATAAAACCAATCCAGACAAATAAAGCCAATCCTGTCCCTTAGCAAAAACAGTTTATGTTCATGTCTCACTTATTATTCAGTGAATAATCAAATATGTATGTTGTACAATTGTACCTAAGGATAATAAAGAATTAGCTGCTCATACTGAACATCCTTTGAACACAGCACAATTTTGAATTCATTCTATACTTCTGGGAAAGTGTACTGATTCATAATCTCAGTATGGGTGACACCCAGAGGAGGAGGTTTCCTTTTGAGTCTGGTTCCTCTTCCTGGTCTCAGTTTTTCTTTGCCTTACCTCTTGCTATCTCATTAAGGATCTAAATTTAGATTTCTGTGCAGCTTTGTGTCTGTTATTAAAAGAACTGTACAAATAAAATTGAATTGAAACATTATGTACAATATCTACATTATACATTCTGCATACACACATATAGAAAATATATGTAATGATGGACAGAAGAAATTCTAGGTGTACATATACAGTGTACATAATACCAAAAATACAATATATATATATATATATATATATTTATATATATATATATATATATATATATATATATATATATATATACACACACAAACACACACACACACACATATGGTATAAACACCATTTATAATAATCATTTATGAAGGCAACACCTAACAACAAAGAAGAATAAATGATATACTGTATTGGCCCATTAGAGTGCAGTTCCAGTAAAGGTCCAGATTTCATAATACTGAAACATTTAGAATATTATGAAAATTGTGTAAGTATTTGCATTTTGCTTCTCCTTCCACTTTGAGCTTTCCCTTTAGGGGTCGCCACACCGAATGTCTGTTTCATACCAATTCCCTTCATGTCCTCTTTTAACACATCCATACAGTATATCTCCTCTTTGGCCTTCCTCTTGACCTCTTACCTGGTCCATCTCCAACATCCTTCTACCAATATAACCATCACCCTCCTTTGTATATGTCCAAACCATCTCAATCTAGTTTCTCAGACCTTGTCCCAAGAAAAAACAGCCAACCTGAGCTGTTCCTCTGATGTGCTCATTCCTAATTCTGTCCATCCTTGTCACTCCTAAAGAGAACCTCAACATCCTCATGTCTGCTACCTCCATCTCTGCCTCATGTCTTTTCCTCACTGCTACAGTCTCTAACCAATACAGCAGAGCTACTATCACTACTGTCTTCTACACCTTTCCTTTAAATTCTCATTATGCATATAGAAAACTAATATTCTAGTGTTTATGTAGCTAACTTATGATGTGTGTACAGTTGTGTAAAAATATTAATTGTATTGTAAGATAAAGGATTAAAACGCTCAGGGCTTTTGACTGGAGCCTATCTGTTACCTGTGGAAAGGAATCACTGTGGGAACAAATATGAGCGGTTATTATTAGACAGTGGAGCGTTCACAGCACAGCAGTGACACTCACAAGGTAGTGGCATGGTTGTGTGTGACTAATACTAGTGTATTCAGTGTATGACCTGTGAAGGCCTTCTTTTTTCCATTCTGAATGAATTAATTTGAATTATTAATAATTATGAATTATTCTGAATATAATAAACTCGGTATGTGAATCCGGTTTTCTTTATGTGAGTATTTCCACAGCAAGCTTTTTGCTTAGTTAACACTACAGCATGATTAATTATTAATTACAGTACAGGTAGTATGGTATAAGACAGTGGTCTCATGTGTGCACAATGGACACTTCATCATTGCCTAAGAGGCTACAACAATAAACTCTTGGCCTTGTTGTGCAGTAAGTAACTATACAGTACATGCTATATTTAGTGATGGTATACTGTGTGCTCTGTATTCTAGTTCAGTGGAACATAAGCTTTAAATTTGTTGTTTAAAGGATTTACACCTCATCTTTGCATGTCCTAATGCCAACCCATTACATACAGATGCAGTAAATCTCAGCTTAGAAATTATTCACATATTCTTTTATTTATTTATTTGTTAAAGTGATCGATTATACAAATGTAAAAATGTGTCAATGCTTTGGTCATTTGTTTGGCAGACATTAACTCCCAATTATATATAATAAAACATCCATCCAAAGTGCCAGCTTTAACTCTTTTACCAGAGGAAATGCAACACAAATAAAAGTATTAAAGTAAAACATTCAATAGAATGAAAATTTAAGACATTGATGTTTGTCGATTATATATAAAATTAATATGGAGCAGCAATTTTTGATATAATCTGTGTAATAAATGTCCTGTAGGAGTCTAAGACCAATATAGATTATCAGGTTACATTGTGTGATGATGTAGGTATAACAAAAAAAATTATTTCTGTACTTTCTGTCAGTAATGGTCATTAGATCATTAGCAGAATATTTTATCAGTGTATTTATTCAATAAATTTCCCAATCCAGCTAAAATTGTGTTATTTTATTGCATGCTTATATGTTTAAAGTATGATATTTAATACCCAGTCTAGCACAGACTACTTACTATACATGCACTGAAACAATGGACATGTAGAGTCTCTGAAAGACTTGAATGGGACTCTTTGGAGAAATTTTGGCTTTAAACGTTAAACTGACAGTTGATTTATACAGAGAGAGAGAGAGAGAGAGAGAGAGAGAGAGAGAGAGAGAGAGAGAGAGAGAGAGAGAGAGAGAGAGAGAGAGAGAGTGGAGTGTGAGAGAGGGGGGGGCAAGAGAGAGTATCTCTTTCACTCTCTTTTACTTACATATATGATGAGGCCTGGAACTGCTACTGGAACACCCACTAGGGGCTGCATGAGGAGAGAGACCGCCACAATGAGGCAAAGAGAGAACAAGAGCGGGGTGGGGGGCAGAGAATCAAGTGAGAGAGGAGGGGAGAGACGGATGATGTCAATGAGGGAGAGTGAGAAAGCGCCTCACTGAAGAGGAAGACTGAGATAGTATGTGAGGGGGAGGAGAATGATAGAGAAAAGGAGAGAGAGAGAGAGAGAGAGAGAGAGAGAGAGAGAGAGAGAGAGAGAGAGAGAGAGAGAGAGAGAGAGAGAGAGAGAGAGAGAGGCAAGGTGCACACATTGCTCAGCTTGCACATTGCAGCCACGGCAGGCAGCCTGAGAGGAGCTTGCATCTGCACCTTGTGAACAAAAGACTGAATGACATCTCAAAACATCTGTTAGATTGATACTTCATCACTGGGAAGACATTACCACAAACAGAGACATTTTGGGACCACAGTGGAGAAGAAAAAAAAAGCAGTGAAGAATCTGACATCACTAGCTCTCTAAGTGGGTAAGCTCAGCATCACTACTCATTTTTTTCTTATCTTCTCACATGGGCTGTATGGCTTTGGGGTTACTAGAGAAGTATGTGGTTTGTTATCAAGGCTATTGGGTAAAATCGGTTTGCGATCTCAGGATAAATCTAAACATTACTTAGGTCCACATGCTGAATCCCACATCAGGGATGCTATACTAAAACTACTCTTTAATTGTACTTCATACTAAATACAGCTATAGGGCTGTTCATTTTTTCTATCATAGATAAAGGTTGGATGGTGGGAAAAAATGTATTCTTCTCCTTCTAGTTGTTTTTGTTCTTCTTCTTCTTATCATTATTATTATTATTATTATTATTATTATTATTATTATTATTATTATTATTATTAAGAAGAATACAATTTTTGCACCATTCAACATTTATCAATGTTTAGTAGATGTTTCTCTATGTGTGTAGTTTTATTCACACATCATTTCCACTCGCCTTACTACTTATATGACAAGGAGAGGGGTGTGTTCAAACCTACCTGGGCATTATATTGATCCAAGGGGTTTGAATATATTACTGAGAGTAATAAAATCTCAAGAAAACAAAAGTGAACTTGTTGCCCATGTGGCAGGAATTGAACAGTCTAAATGATCCAATTCTCATTTCAATGTAAGCAGCAGATTAAAACACCTCAAATATTATCTGAAATGCTTACAAACAATATGATACAATCAAAATGTTCTCTTTTATTTTTGGCCATAAAGGCACAAAATTATTGGGAAATTATTTTTAACTGAAATACTTCCATTGCAATACATTGCAGTGCACATTTAATAGTTGTATACCTGCACTCATGGCTTTTTATGGACGGAACTGTAAAATCTAGGTTTTTATATGTTTATGTCAAAACAACAAATAATAATGTACTTATTAGCACTTACTTTATATACACTATATGGCCAAAAGTTCAGGAATACCTGACCATCACAATTGTCTGAGGGTCTTCCTCAATCTGGTGTCACACAGTTGAAAGCACACGGTTGTACAGAATGACTCTGTATGCTGTATATTTAAGATTTCCCTTCGCTGGAACTAAGGGGCCCAAACCTGGTCCAGCATGACAATACCCCTGTGCACAAAGTCAGGCTCATGAGACATGGTTTTCTGAGGCTTGAATGGAAAAAATAGAGTGTCTTGCACAGAGCCCTGCTCTCAACCTAATACCTTAAATTAAATGAAATTAAAGCAACAACTCTGTCCCAGACATCAGAGTCTGACCTCTCTAATGTCCCATTCACACTTTAATGTCCCATTCCAAACTTGGTCACCCTTCACTGTTCTACTAACCTTTACTATTCTGTAAAGGCAATCTAATGAATCCCCAGTAGAATTTGAGTTTGTTAGACAGTGAACGTTACCTTTCTTTATATTCTGTTAACATTATAGGTGGTGTTCACTACAACTTTTTTTTTCACATGGTTGAACATAACTGTTCAAAATTGCATATTTAAGATATAAAACATTTTTAACCACATATCTTATTTTTCTGATCAATACTTTTATATTTTAATGCAAGTCAGTATCTTTTGCACTGCTGTCTGACCCATGTCTGTTTTCTCACACATATTTTAAATTATGCTTTTTATTGGTAGTGTTTGGATTTGAACTCACGACATGTCGATTTTTAAGCCAAAGCCTTAAGTCCAATCCCTTCATCATTGTGCCACCACTGTTCATGACATGAGTGTAAAACTAGTCAGATTGTGATTAACAGAAATAACATTATAATCATCTCAAATGACATTATTACTGCATTGAATTTATTGCCTGCATGTAAGAAACAGCATGTAAGCCTCACTCATCGTGTCAGAGATATAATCCAGGAAAAGAATTTGTAGACTGGTATTGCTGCATTGATGCTCCAGTTTGGGTCCCTCAAATAGTCTGTAAAAGAGCTGTAGTTGCCTTTTTATGGTCTAACTGTTTTAGAAATATTGTATTTGGGATCCTCAATCCTTGCCATGTAAACACCTATTCATTATATTTATGAGTTTTGTACTTTTTATTAAATTGAAACACATTTATTTTGTAAATGCAGTACCACAATGAATTTATTTCTCCACCCAAACAACAGATAACCCCATTAGCAGTAGATAACCCAACATCATTAAACCTTTAAGCCTGGATTATACAGATATGCTTCCATACATACACGCCCACTGTTTGCTGTTAAATCTTACTGTAGGTTGGAACAGAAACTGAACACAGATAGACAAATAGGCTAATACACAAAAAATATAAAATTAGAATACAGTAGTGTGCCAAATGTGAAAAAAAAATGTGAAAAGATTTACCACCTGCACTCTGAAAGGCAATTACAGGATGGTGAGGGGATGGCATTAGTTGACTGTTTAGATTTAGCTTCTTTATTTCAAATGCTTCATCCTGGGTGCATTATTTATTGTTCACTCTCAAAGTTATTTAAGAAAGTTATTACCTTTTTGCACAAAACTGGGATTTAGGATTTTACTTAAAAGTGGTGCAAAACGTCTTGTGCCATGTAAAATCCTTGCAGCTCTGCAATTTGAATTGTTTCTTCTCTTCTATCTAAATGCTGTCATACAGTGTAATATAAGAGCTTGGGGGCTATACTGTAATCTTGTTATAGGTATATCACACCTCTCCACTGCTCAGTCATCCCTCCCCCTTGTTCCTTCTCCTGTGGCATTAGAGATTCAATGCTCCAAATGTTATCTGAGGGGCCAGGTAATATTCTCTAGTTTCCCCTGCCAAGAAGCAGCCCTAGCTATTAAAGTATACCATATAGAAAAGCCTTCCGCTGAAATTTATGCAAATGCAGATCAATAATGCTGCATACAGACATTAGATGTGAAAAGCTCCACTCTTGCTAAAACAGCGAATGTCACATTCACTACCAACACAAGCACAAGTAATGCTATAGAACTTGAATTCAAATCTAATGAATAATTCAGATTTAACCCTGTACAAACAGTCAGCAAAACAAGTCTGTTAATGTGTTAATTAATAATTTACCTCATGTTCAGTCTTGGGAATGTTTCTCTGCTAATTTTACAGGATTTATAGGATTTATGCTTATACCTTTAACAAAGCTGATTTACTTTGATGGAGATCTCCTGCATGATTATAGTAACAAAGGTAGAGTCTCATGCCACATATAGGAAGAGGAATATGGACTAACAAGGACCGGTGTCACTAAAATGAAAGCTTTTTACATTTAGGAGATTTTTCAATTCAATTCAATGTTATTTGTATAGCACTTTTGACAGTGGACATCTTTACAGAACATAAGAAATATAGTACAAAACATTTATTACACAAAAAATAATATTATACAAAAGATTCAAGAGTAATATTAGACTTATATGTAAATGTGTTTGTATTTATCCCCAATGAACAAGCCTGTGGTGACTGAGGTGACTGTGGTGAGGAAAAACTCCCTTAGATGGAAGAGGAAAAAAAATTAAGACTCAAAATTGAGCCTCATCCTCATTTGGGTGAGACTGAAGGGTGTGATTATAAACTATCATAAAGACCAGAGAGTGTTATAATGAATAATGTCCATTCTATAGTCATATACAGTCTCACAATTGTATATTGATTAAGAGGTTGTTGTCCTCAAAGACCTCATGGAGTTGTTATCTCCTCTTTGAATGCCTGAGATGTGTAGAATCTGTGTTAAAACAAAATTATGGTATTTTTGTCTACATTTATTTTCAACACATTATTTTAGCCAAACTAAATAAGTGTTTTTGCTTACAATGGGATTTGAGCTTGCAATATTAGTTATCGGTGCATTATTGGTGAGTACAGGTGAGTTTAGATACATGTGTGTACAATATGTACAGAATCTATGCATTGTTTTCCATTGTAGCTTTTGTGTAACTCTTTAAACATGGTTCCTGATTTAAATGTGTTACAATAAGATCATTTAATTTAAGACCTAAACATATTAGGGTTGAGTTTTTTTAAGTTTTGTTCCAGGGATCTAAACTTGGTCCCTGGAACCCTGGATCTCCATTTCTTCTTTGTCAGCCATACATAGTGGAAATACATTCTGCTCTGTTAAAAGGATTGATAGCTGTTATTCAATCTTTGATTCATAACTTTGAAAGAAAAGCTAACACAGTTTCAGACAATATGCAGTGAATGACAGAAGAAAGAATAGTTTGAGCCAATATCATTTCAATGCACGTTTCGATTTAGCCTTTTTCCAACCTTCGTATTCTCCCAGCCACTATATTTGTTTAATACCTCTGATTTTTAATTTGTTAATTAAAAAAACATGAAAAAACTTGAAACAAAATAAACAATTAAAAATTATATTCCTAAGTAACATACTTAAAAAACTTGTCTGTCTGGGTTAGAAGGATTAGCATATAGATAAAGAGATAGATGCTAATGTGCAAAATGACCTAGAATATATAACATCTTTGTTTGGTGGACATCATTGTCAGTGTCACTTTATCACCACTCTTTATACAAGAATAAAGGCACTGTAGAACAGAACGCTGTAGCAGTGCAGCTGAAGTTCACCATAATGGTGTGTATTAAAGAGATTTGTTAATTAGACTAAGTAAATAAACACTGCTTCTTCTGTTGTGGGCCTAAGGACTATAAATTCAGACTATGGGACCCTGTTCGAGACATCTGCATTTGGCTTCAATAGAGTCATAAATCCGACCAATAAAACATTGTCACATTGTAAGTAACAAGTAATGACTTTGCTTTGTGCTGTGTGTATATGTGTGTGTGCAAGAGAGCAAGTAAAACAAAGCAAGAGAGATGGTTGATAAGATAAATTCCAAACTGCCCAAGGCTTTGAAAAACATTGCTCGGCAAAGAAAATCATCAAGGATCGAGGGCAAGAAAGCCTCGTTATATACTACTCAAGTGACAAAGAACATTTGTCTTATCAGCTGGCATTTGATCGGGGTGCAGACTAACAGGGCAATTGATTGCTCTGTAATGCTGTAGAAATGGAAGGAAATAAATCAAAGGAGATTTACAGACATTCAGTCAATAGCCCAGATTATTCTTGACCCTTTCAAATTGGGAAGGTGAGGTACTGAATTATGCATTCAGCCAAAAAAAGAAGATAAAAGAAGATAGAGAACAACAATAGAACAGGTAGACCCGAGGATATATCTTGGTGTATCTGATGAACTAAGTGACTGTAAATGGTAGGAGGGTTAGAGCCATTTTAAAATTTACAGAAGGGCTCTGTGTGCCAATTAATCAGACATGTCAATGTCAAATGTCAAGCAGTCTAATATGTTTATGTGATACAATGTGCTTATGTGGAGGTTATTCTAATTAATAATAAACTCCAAGCTATTGAGCAAAACCTACTACTTTATTTACAAATATATCATAGAACTATTTTCAAATCCAAAAAAGACTGAATTACATTATTTAGACTAAAAGTAAGCTTTGTTGATGAAACAATTAGTCAGGACAATCCATTTACAGCATTTGACAGACGCACTTATCCAGAGCAACCTTTTTTTTTTTTATCTCATTCTTATACAGCTGAGAAATTGATGGATAAGGGCCCTGCTGAGGGGCCCAGCAGTGCCAGCTTGGTGGAGAAGTGATTCAAACTCACAACCTTCTGATTGGTAGTTCAGCACTTTAGCCACCACATCCCACAGTATAAATGTGGGAAGCTGCAGAAATCTTATAGGAGGGAATTATGCATTGTTGCAAATATTCCTTTAATATATGTGTGAAGCAGGTGAAGCCTTCAGCAACTCCCACTATGAAGCTGTACAACCATAATGCTAGCAGTATTATATCCTCAAAGGAAGTTATAAATAAGGGTTATAAAAGATGATTTTCTTTTTACTTCAACACTTCTGAATTTCTCATGTTTTAAATACCAAGCTATAAGTGACATTGATGGGTATTGACCCCTTGAGGCAGGTCATGAGTAGTGAAGGTTTAAAGGTTAAGTCCAGAGGCACTAAGATAAGATTGGTTGCTTTATGTGAAGAGATGTGAGGAAAGGGATTTCATCATTTCTGGCTAAAAGTATAGTGCTTTAATATTTTAACATTTATTAATTTCTTATGGAAATCTGAGCATGTGTTAATTAATGCCTAATTAAAAAGGGGTGAAACATCTATTTTCTATGAACAGTCAATCTGTCTGTAATTGGAAGACTTACAATATTACAATATCACAATAATATGACAATTTGTATTTATACCCAACAGATCTAACCTTTCCAATTACTGCAGAGGTGAATTTAAAGTGTTTCAAAATGACCCAAATCTCTGTAAGCACGCTGCCATTAAGTGGAAACTATTCTTTTGATATAACGTCTATCATCTGATAATCCATCTGTTAGAAGATGAATATTAAAGCTGCATCGAGACTGCAAATGCTCAGAGATCTATTCCAATATGCATGGCTTGCGTTCCTGAACTGACTCACATGTATTTGTCAAGAAGAGATAGTATGATCATAATAACAGTATCATACAGACAATTTTCATCCGCAAGATTTGCAAATCAAATAAAGACCATGTTTACTGATCACAAAATGACAACTTTTAGCACATAACAGCTAACTGGTCTTACTAAGCATTGTCTAACTTGTCACATACTTTCATTAACAGAATGAATTATAACTAGAACTACTAACTAAGAGGAATAATAAATGATAGCATAATTGTATGCTTTTCTGTTCTATCATTAACTGTTATTTAATGTTCAGAATCAGTGTTGATTTGTTCAGAATGGAAACTTGGCTCACAAAAGGTTTAATTAGATCAAACTTTTTTTTGTTTGTTTTTGTTTTGTTCGGCTGCTCCCTGTTCAGGGCCGCCACAACAGATCACGTGGTCTGCATATTAGATTTGGTTTTACGCCGGATGTCCTTCCTGACGCAACCCTCCTATTTTTATCCGGGCTCGGGAAGGCACTGAGTGTTAACTCTTCAACTAACAATTAAATAACAGTGAATAGATCTCTCTCATAAAATAACTTCCTGTAGTTGAGGTTGTAAAAATGCAGTTCATAAAAACAAAACACTTTTATAACTGTCTTTTTATTGCCAGCAACCTCTGACCCAGCTGCATTGAAATAAATTTTTCCTTATTTCTGTTTCCTCAAAATGGCCTCAAATTGATAATCTTGCTTTTCCCCCCTCAATATAACAACACCTTCATAAATTACGGCATGCTAATTAGGGCATAAATGATTTCTGCTGCTGTTACACACTGGGACATTTCCCTGCCAGAGTACTAGGGGGCGCTGCCTGGCAGGTGTATCGCTGTTCATCGTGAATGTAATGCGATCATGTCTCTCCTTCCTCTCTTCTCTTTCCTCAACCATGGATTTTCTCTGCCCTCTGTCCACTAAACCCAAGAACACTTCTTGTTCCGCTCCTTGGCTGTGTTGTGTTGTGCTCCTTGGCTTCAGATCTGTTGTGCAACTATCAAAGAGAGCTAAGATCATCTGATAGAAAGTGGAAGAAATCACAACTTACTGCAGATCTTGACTCTTACTGTACACTCCTGGCCAAGTTCTCTTCAGATGTGACTTCTGCCAAGACCTCCTCCTACGAGGAAAAGATTGAAGCTCTGGCACAAGACCCTTGTAAGATATACACCCTCTTTTCTTCTCTAATCAAGCCCCTGGCTCCACCTGCCTTATCCTCCCTGACTGCAGAAGTCTGTACTTCTTTTTACCTTGAGAAGATTGAGAAATTCTTTCTCTTTCACAATCTTTCAATCTTTAGACTTTCACTTCTGCTCAGACTGAACCTACAGGATTCCCCTTTTTCCTACGTTGTTGCATTTCTCAGCCGTAGCAGAGAAGAGTTTTTGCAACTCATCCTGCAATCCTACCACCTGCCCATTGGATCCACTCCCTCCCACTATGCTTCAGACCATTTTGCAAGACCTTCTGCCCTTCATCATCACGATCATCAACAGATCCCTAACATCTGGTCATGTACCAACTACCTTCAAGAGAAAAAGAGTTATTCCCATCCTGAAGAAATCTGCTTTGGATCCATCAGACATCAGTAACTAAAGACTGCTATCACTTCTCTCTTTTCTTTCTAAAATTCTTGAACGGATTGTCTATAATCAACTGTCTGTACCACAGCTTCTGTTCGGATCTCAGCATGTCTGGCAGACATATCATTGTGGATGACGGCTCTTAAGTTATAGTTAAACCCAACTGCACTGCTGATCATGTCAGGTGACTCATCCCTAGGTCATGATCTTGCAAATATCCCTGCATAACAATCTGATCTCCCTTTCAGTCACAGCTGGCCACCTTGATGTAACCATGGACACTCAACTATCCTTTTCCTCTCATGTTGCTAGTATGACATGTTCATGTCGGTTCCTGCTTTACAACATTAGAAAGATTCGGCCATTTTTTTCCACATAGGCTGCTCAAATACTTGTTCAATCTTTTGTCATCACAAGACTGGGCTACTGCAACCCACTGCCCTCAGTTCTACCTTTGAATGCAATTCGTACTCTGCAAATGATCCAAAATGCAGCTGCATGACTTGTTTTTAACTTGCCTAAGTTTTTGCATGCCACCCCACTTCTGTGCTTCCTCCACTGGCTTCAGGTAGCTGCATGCATCAGATTCAAAACACTGATGCTTGCCTACAAAGCCAAAATCAAACCAGCTCCCTCTTACCTCAAAGCCCTCATCACTCCTGACCCTTCACCTCGCACCCTCAGATCTACCAGCACTGTTCGACTGGTCCTACCATCTCTCAGGGTAAGAGGTAAGTATACAACAAGACTCTTTTCTGTTCTGGCACCGAGGTGGTGGAATGAACTTCCTCTAGAGGTCCGGACAGCGCACTTTTGTACATCACTCTGGATAAGGGCATCTGCCAAGTGCTGTAAATTTAAATGTAAATGTCTCATATGTGTTCACCTGTGATTACTTCTAATGTGTCAACTCTTTATCAAGTCCTTATTCACATGTTCATAATGGTGGTTGTTGTGTACTGTTTCGCTCAGCTTTCTGTTCCACATTATGTTTATTTATGATTATGCGTTTGTTCCAGTGATATTTCTACGCTTGCAGGTATTTCCGTTTCTTTGTTTTTGTTAATAAATCAAAGACTGCTTTCATCCTGCATATGGGTCTGGGTGGATTCTTTCTCACATATCGTGATATCTGCATATGACAGGAAATTGGATGTGTTGTACTGTATGCATGTGACATTTAAATGACACGTGGATGGCAACATGTATCCATGCAGCTGAAGATGGCTCATCATTTAAATCACTGCTTGTTTTCATGCGTGTATGAGGATTTCATGAATCAGATACACAGATGTTCATACTTCAATCCCCATGCTTAAATCTCTCTGGGCTCTTTTCTTCACATATTTGATGCATAAAGGTCAGTGTCAGAAATCTTACCAGACACTGCACCCATTATTGAGAAGTAAAATCTACCTGAGATTAATTCCTGTCTGCTTGGATTTGTTACTAATGCCAAATTGGATTGATTTAAATGTCATCTGAATTTAAACGTGACTGCTATGTATCTGTATTGTAAGTGAGACACATGCAAGTGGTGACACCTTGTGTACTGTAAATATGCTTTAGTTCATAAGCAATTCATTATTAGTATTAATTAATTTAGATCATGTGTCAATAGGAATGATTTTGTAATGACTTTTGGCTAGTGGCAGTAATTACAGCAGTGGCACTGATTGCATTTGCCCACTGATTAAACACAAAACATTGATTTCCCAATGAGAAAGCCCAGCAGTCAAAGCCAGATTCCCAAACTCCCATAATAGATTTGTCTGTGCCTGTTCCACCTGCAGCAGTAAGCTAATCAGATCAATTCAATTTGTGAAATGAACAAGCAGTCAATTCCAGTTAGATGATAGTCAGGTCAAAGTAAAGTATGGTGCTTTGCTAAAATTAGATTTTTTCCCTTTATGTTCATTGATGACCGGGGTGCATCGATGAGGAGGCAGTTAGATTAAAATATGTCCAGCATCCATTCCTGTTTCACTCTAGTGGTATTGCAATTAATAAAGGCCTCATGACTAACTGTGAGTTGTTCACATAGCAGTGTTCAGCTATCATTTCCAACCATTCTGCTTTGTAATAAACATCTCTTTATTCCTTAATGAGGTTCTTAGACTATTCAAATACCCAAATAAATGTTTAGTACTAATATTTCAATTGCATTTTATTGTACTGTTTCAGTAGAGGAAACTATAAGTTCTCATTTCATTTGAGCATGCGAGCCTAGTGAGAATACACAGTGAGCTTTTTTCTGGGACACTGGACAGGCCTGTTATGAGGAGGCGGATGGAACTGTCAAGCGACTTGTGTTCTAATCAGGCTGTTTTTGGGCAGCCTCCAACACTGAACAGCTCAAAGCCTGCGCCTGCTCTCACTCCCAGCTGCTCACTCAGTTCGTTAATGGTTTAAATGAAAGATTAATTCTTTCTATTCTTGATGAACAAAAGGAAAAGGGGATTTGAGAGAAACAAAGCAGTTTAACTCATACATATCGAAACACATTTACTATACTAGAGAATTCTGTATTTACGATTACAGCAGTATTTTGCTACAGTAACTACAGTCGTATGCAAAAGTTTAGGAACCCCTGACAATTTTCATGATTTTCATTTATTAATATTTGGGTGTTTGGATCAGCAATTTCATTTTGATCTATTAAATAACTGAAGGACACAGTAATATTTAAGTAGTGAAATGATTTTTATTGGAGTAACAGAAAATGTGCAATATGCATCAAAACAAAATTAGACAGGTGCATAAATTTGGGCACCCCAACAGAAAAATCACATCAATATTTAGTAGAGCCTCCTTTAGCAGAAATAACAGGCTCTAGACGCTTCCTATAGCCTGTAATGAGTGTCTGGGTTCTAGATGAATGTATTTTGGACCATTCCTCCTTACAAAAAATCTCCAGTTCAGTTAGGTTTGACAGTTGCTGAGCATGGACAGCCCGCTTCAAATCACCCCACAGATGTTCAATATATTCAGGTCTGGGGACTGGGGTGGAAATTCCAGAACATTATACTTGTTCTTCTGCATAAGAGTAGATTTTGAGCAGTGTTTTGGGTCGTTGTCTTGTTGAAATATCCAGCAATGGTGTAACTTCAACTCTGTCACTGATTCCTCAACATTATTCTTCTGATATTGAGTGGAATCCATGTGACCCTCAACTTTAAACAGATTCCCGGGACCGACACTGGCCACACAGCCCCACAGCATGATGGAAACTCCACCAAATTTTACTGTGGGTAGCAAGTGTTTTTCTTGAAATGCTGTGTTCTTTTGCCACCATGCATAACGCCCCTTGTTATGACCAAATAACTCAATCTTTGTTTCATCACTCCACAGCACCTTATTCTAAAATGAAGCTGGCTTGTCCAAATGTGCATTTGCATACCTCAAGTGACTCCGTTTGTGGCGTATGTGCAGAAAAAGCTTCTTTCGCATCACTCTCCCGTACAGCTTCACCTTGTGCACTGAATTGTTGAACGATGCACAGTGACACCATCTGCAGCAAGTTGATGTGGGTTTATAGAAGTGGTCTGTGGGCTGTTTTTAACTGTTACCATCTTTTGCCTTATCTCCAATATTTTTTACGTGGCCTGCCACTTCTGGCCTTAACAAGAACTGTGCCCGTGGTCTTCCATTTCCTCACTATGTTCCTCACAGTGGACACTGACAGCTTATATCTCTATGATAACTTTTTTAGCCTTCCCCTAAACCATAATGTTGAACAATCTTTGTTTTCATGTCATTTGAGAGTTGTTTTGAGGCCTCCATGTTGCCACTCTTCAGAGGAAAGTCAAAGAGAACAATACCTTTCAATTGACCGCCTTAAATATCTTTTCTCATGACTGGATGCACCTGTCTATGAAGTTCAAGGCTTTATGAGCCACCAAACCAATTGTGTGTTCCAATTAATCAGTGCTAAGTAGTCACAGGTATTCAAATCAACAAAATGGCAAGGGTTCCAAAATTTATGCATCTATCTAATTTGGTTTTGATGCATATTACACATTTTCTGTTAATCCAATAAACCTCGTTTCACTACTGAAATATTACTGTGTCCTTCAGTTATTTAATAGATCAAAATGAAATTGCTGATCCAAACACCCAAATATTTATAAATGAAAATCATGGAAATTGTCAGGGGTTCCTAAACTTTTGCATACGACTGTATGCTTAATGTTAAAAAGTTTTTCTACTCTACGGCTTTGTACAAAGCTAAGAAAAAGTGTTGTAAGATTTTAAATGCACCCTAGCAAATGCTTTGAGGTATTTACTAAAAAAAAGATGCACATATATAAAAAAGATATAAAAATGTAGCCATTTATAGTTCTTCATAATTCAAGTTTAATACTTGAAGCAATTGCACTGAAATCAAACATTTTTATTTTTTTAAGACTAAATAGTTTTGAGTTTATTTCACTGCAATTCCAGTTATTACCATCTTTTTGTCATTGTGCTCTTATTGACAAGGTCTAGCGTGTGGTGTTGGTTGTCGCCATTTATTTCAAAAGAGTTAATTTTGAAGAGTTCATTTGTGGTATTTTATTAGTTGTATTGTATCTTGCTCATGAATAAACCAATATGCAAAGCTGTGTAGTTTTGAAAGTGTGAACTTGTGGATGACTAAAGCTTCTTAGCTATTCTTAAAAACTGCAGTTTCTATTTAATTAACAAAATAAATTCACCATGCAAACTGAGTAACACAAGGAATGGGTCTATGCTGTTTCTGTCAGCTTTGTAGTCCTGTGAGAGACTGCGTAATCATAAAACTATAATAAATGATCAAATCAAAGTGAAAAAAATGAAAGAAATACAAATTATGAAGGTGTTTTCATTCCTAACACTGAGTGGAATCATGTATTCAGCTGAACATTTTGGATCATGCAAGTCGTCTGTCAGCATGCAGCCGCTCACCTTGGCCTTATAACATTAGTTTAATACCACTTTAATTGAGAATAATTCACAATGCAAAGGTTAACACACTTCAAATCACACTGTATGTCTATGCTGAACAGGTCAGTGCAGAAGAGCAGATTTTACAGAGAATTAAATAGTAAAAATAGGAGAAAGGGTTCACTTTATTTATTTATTTATTTTCCACTTAATTTTAAAATTCACTTTTGAAGAACTTGAATCCGAATTATTTTCAGTAAAAGTAGCTAAACCATTTTCAGAAAGTAGCTTTTCTAATAAGAAGATTTTAATGTTCAGCAAATAATTTGCAAAGACTTTTATCTGTTTAGAGCCAAGTTTTCAGCATTTCTGTTTGTGTAGAACTTGCATTAGTCTGTGCCTCCTAAGTTACAGGGGTTATATGCTACATTCTTTTCTTTGAAAGCATGATTATGGATAATGTGGGAGGAATGATATAAAAGAAAGTGTGAGGTTTAAAGTCCACCAGTGCAGAACGTCTTTTCAATTATATTTCCCTCTACATTTTTATTGTTCTCCTAAGCATATAGGAACCAGAGAGGGGAAATAAAGGGAAAAAGTGAGACGAAACAGAACTGATATGTACTGTAGAATAAGAAGAATTGTCACATGTTGTATCTGCCAACAATGAGCAGCTATGATCGGTATGAACATAAAAAAATATAACAAAATAATCAAACAATATAACCACACAATACATATAAGAAGTTAGTCTAAAATGATTTGTGTAATGTGCAATTGAATGGAAGGAAATCATATATAAGATACAGAACATACAGAATAATATAAGATAAAAACACAAGATCAAGGTGTGTTGGATTACATAAAGAGGAGTAGGGCAGTATGGGTAACTACACTACCCACAGAATCAGTACCCACACTTAAATCTGCATTAGTCACACAATCACCTCAATGTTTCAATAGGCTTCAAATGTAGAGTTGTGTAGCATTTGTTTCTCTAATTTAGTTGCTGCAAAAGTGACCCAAAGCTACATAATTTGAAATGCAACCAAGCCTGTGTCACTGCTCCACTTTCACTGCCAGGCAAAGTCTAATGCCAGTTACTGAACACATCACAGGTTCTTTGAGAAGTGGAACAAACAGCATTCACTGAGTTACAATAACATTTGCCATTCAGTGTCACTGTTTCAGCATTTACAGATTACAAGATTACACATTTACAAAAACACAGTCTACTGATTATTTATCCAAATCAGCTGTTTAACCATATTTAATTGGAAAGATAGATATATCTATCTGTTTTTGGATTTGAATAATAATAGTAAGAGAATACGCTTGTGCATCATTGTCAGTTTCTTTTGAGCCAGAGTATGAACAGGAATAAATATCGAATGAATAAATTGAGTTTTTCATTAGGGGGAAAGCTAGCAGAGAATACAGTGTGAGCTGTGAAGAGCTTGATTTTGAGACAAAAAGCACTTGGCTATGTCTGGACCTGCATAAGTAGTTTGCTTTTATTCCCTTCATGTCAGATGCTTCTCGTTTGTGACCCCTGCAACCTCTCTTTTCCTACTGGCATGGTTGCCAGGGAAACAGTGTAATGGAGAGAAAGGGTGGTGGAGGTGGAGAGGGTCTCTCAGGTCTGCCTCTCCCCTATGTCTCTTATTTGGTATGGCCTACTGATTTTGTTACGTCTAATCATAAACAGAATCTATAGAGCATTGAGTTATGGTGCTGATACAACCTGAATGTGAATGAGCTGACTGGGTCAGAAAAAAACATGTAACAATCAGAAATCTAACAAACTATTGCCTTTTTTGCCTGCAGGGCAGTTGCTTGACTTGAGTGTCCAATTGCTGGAACAGTGTGTGTGTGTGTGTGTGTGTGTGTGTGTATGTGCATTGCTGGTACCTATAACTGAATGGCACACCACCAGCCTCATCACCTCACACAGATGCAGGTTCACCCTAACAAGGTCACTTGTTTTTCAATAGATGTGAATAATGGCTGACCCCAGTGTCAGATACAAAAAGAAAGGATAACTTCGATTTGAAGTGTAGTACAAGAAAAATGCCACGTGTCAACTCCAGCATATTGGCTGCTTCTGTTCCTTATGGTTTCACACTGACTGACCACCTGTAACTTTGCAATAAGATAGAATTTGTGCCACACTGCCAGATCTGCTCTCCCACCCATTCCTTATTTGGTAGAGAAACAAGCATGTGTTTCCTCCATCATGGACATCATAGCAGCTTTGTGGGCAATGGTACATTGGCTAAATTTGTCACAACCTCCTCCATATTCATAATATTTCCCAAGGGGACTATCCAAGGTTGCCAATCTCTCTCCTGGAAGAGTGGAGAGGTTTTGTATCATATCTCTAGAGTGCACTGGGGGGCTGGTGTGTGTGCTGCAGCTGGTGTGTAAAGCAGCATGAGTGTTTCTCCCTTGACACCTTCTGGCCTGTCTCATTTGTGTCTTAACTCTCCATCTCAGCTTTCATTTGCCTCTCCTTCACTTTTATTAAAATAGGAAAGGGTTGCCATATGCCTCCTACTGACAAACTTATGGGCGATATGTCCTAATACCCAACATCGATAAAGCAAAATAAATCTTTTAAAGTAGGAGTGTAATGCAATTTTAACAGCTATCCCATTAGATGCCAATTCTGTAGAAGTTGTGCTGATACGTGAAGGGAGCATGGCTGGTGATAAATTGCAGTGAGAGCTGTGAAATTTGCTTTGTTAATTGCGTGGGTGGCTGCAGGAATAGAACGCAGAGATGGTCTATCTCATAAGCAGCCCCAATTTGACTGCTTCGCTGAGCAAATTTTATAGCTATCCATATTAAGTCCATGAACTGTGCAGCTTTATGCAAGCAATTAGCAGTAGCTAGTTAGAATCACTATTAGCTGGCATTGAAATAAATAGCACAAAATGTATGGCCTAGAACTCGTTTATCATGACAGTGTCTATCCTCTAGCCAAATTGCTAAACATTTATAGGCATTCAAGGTGTTGTTATTATGTATGATTTTAAATGTAAATAAGCATTATCCACTATTACGTATACTTTTATGTCTGTACAAACACATCTCAAACAAACATGTCACACATCATGGCAGAAGACTTCAGTTAGAGCACAAAATCCTCGAACAACTGGTACCATTACTGGTACAAATACAGTACGTGTTGATGATGTGGCATTCCTCTCTATAGTGTAAGTTAATAATTAAATTAATTGTCCATTGTTCCCTGCTTAGGCTTTAATAACTCAGAATGACACATCTTGCCTGTATACTGTAGGTTATTTCATTTAACTTAAACATCAGTTACAAATGACATGTGCTAGAAAGAAACTAGGAACTACTAATGTTAAAGAATATAATAAACTTGATCATAATTGTTCTACCTTTTTTAGTTTCTGGTTAGCTAAGTTAATTATATAGGAGAAAACGTGACTGTTTGTAAGCCGACTCATCCCATGCATATGCCCTCACTTTTTCTTACCTGTTACCATCTAAATCCTATTCATTTGGGTTTTAACGTGAATAAAAATCTGTTCTTAAATGCTGTATTTTCAAACTTAGCTATAAAAATACACATATTCTTGATGTTGAAGGATGGACAGTCGAGTTATTAGGAATGCATTCTGTCTAAGTAGGATCCATCCTGAACACTGTTGTACTGAGCAACTTTGTGCTGAGTTATGAAAACTCAAACTTGGTACTACAATCTTTGTTAGCATTTTATACAGAAACTGTATTTTTTTTTTTTTGCTTGTTTATAGTTACTTTGCATGTTTTTCTCGTTTGTGACCAGAACCGCCTACCCTATTCCTCTGGGTAAACCGCTATAATCTCACCTCCTAAAAACATGCCGGTAGGTAGATTGTTACTGTAAGTAATAGCCTCCCATCCCATTGTTGGGATAGGGTCTGGATCTACCACGATCTTGACCAGGATACTCAATAACATTGTACTCAGTGAATAAATGAATTCAATTCAGTTTAATTCAAGTTTTTTTGAATAGTGCATTTAATAATGGACCTTGTCTCAAAGCAGCTTTACAGAACAAAAGAAACATAATACAAAAGTTGAATATTATACAAAGATTGATATAAAACAAAGATTCAAGATTAATATTAGACTTATATTTAAATGTGTTTGTATTTATCCCCAATGAACAAGCCTGTGGTGACTGTGGCAAGGAAAAATTCCCATAGATAGAAGCGGAAGAAACCGTAAGAGGAACCAAACTCAAAAGGGAACCTCATCCTCATTTGGGTGACACTGGAGGGTGTGATTATAAATATACAGTCTGACAAATGTGTATTGATGACGAGGTTGTTGTCCTGAAAGACCACCTGGAGTTGGCATCTCCTTTCAGAATGTCAGAATACTTCATGAAGCACAGTCCAACTGCAGCTGGTACATCTCTAGATGGCTCAGGATCCTACAGGGTTGGCCTCTTATTAGTGAAGATCTGAAGTCTTGACCATTGTTTTGGCTTCTCAGCTTCGATATTCAGTCGATTCTCTTAAACTGTTTTGTTTTGTGAGACTCATAATTAGACATTTTAAAACATATTAATGTGTACATCTTCAAAGAAAGCATGCTTCAATGTTCCAGTGAAGATTACGTCCAAGTTAAAATAATTGATTTATTTATTCATTAATGTAAATGCTTTCATCCTGGCCAGTGTTGATGTGGACCTGCAGGTCCACATCAACACACATTTGTCAGACAGTCTGTCCTGGGAACACTGACAGGTTTGTCAGTCCATGTAACTCAAACAGTCCATGTGCACAAACGCTCATCCACACCAAACTGTTTACTGGTGTGCTTTTTGGGTGTGGAAGAAAGCACAGAACATATAGGACACCTACTCAGACATAGGAAGATGATATCTTCAGCCAGTAACCCAAGCTCAGGATCAAATCTGAAATGGAGAATTTTTAAGTTTGCTTATAATACATATTGCTATTGAATTTTTGGCATAAAGAGAGTAAAAAAATTACTCCATGAACCCATTGTCAACAACTAGAGAGAAAAATATTGCTCTTGTATTTCATATCATATTTTATTAGCATCATCTTTGAAAGTGCCCATGGCTAGATTTGTGATTACAGTGTGAGTGCCATGGCCAGATCTCTGCTGAATTAAATCTGGTCCCTCAAAGTTCAGCAACATTTTGAATGCAAAGCAATAATCCGCAGCTACACTGTGATTAATTACAAAGTTGGTATTAACAAAAAGGGAACGGTTGCTCTGCTCCCTGCTGCATTCCATGGCCAGTTTGCTCTTATGTTTTTTAATTAGCATTGGGCAAAGGCTGTGGCTCTCAACTATCAACCATTTAGTATAAAATATAATATGTCTATTTATTTCTTTATTTATCCGATGACTACATAGGATGAGCATGTGACATGCTATAATGCTTTTTGCATGTTTTCTATAGCTGCAGTTAGACCTGATTATGTCAATTGTGGTCATTTTGCCTAATGCTTTTTTCATTAAGTTCCATCAGCTTAGATAGTGGCAATAGCTTTGAGAATGTTGATGTGCTACACCTACGATCATGACAATCATGTTAAGAATATCAGATGCACTAAATTGTCAAACCAGTTATTAAAAAAATAGGAAAAAGTTAGAAAAGAAGAAAAAATATCCATAGGCTTTCTTGAGAGTTGGCTGTTTACCACAAAAATATTTTTTTGTTTTTATATCTTAGTGAGGACCAAATGTCCCTTGAGGATAAAAGTATGTAACACTTTTGATTGACACTCTAGCTTGGTCTCCACAAGGAAATGGTAATGTATGAGGATCTGAGTGACTTCAACTTTTGACAGTTGATGACTAGATGACTAGGCAAGAGACTCTCCAAAAAGGCAGGTCATGAGGGCTGTTCCCAGTATGCACTTCCCAATTATTACATACCAATGCAGCTACCTACTGAGACCCATCAAGCTGCAATGTATTTTATGTTCTGACACCTTTCAATCTCAGCCAGCATTTTTCAGCAATTTGAGTAAAGATGGACTTCCTTTTCCTTTTCAGTTAACATGGTCTCACAGGCTGAAAATAACTGGACTTCTTCAGCAACCTGAATGATGTGGTATGAGGTTATGGGTGATTGACGTTGTGACTCATCGGTTGTAATCTAATGAACATGAAAAACTGATGGTTTAGATACATTCGCTTACATTAAAAAGCATATGTTATATACAGTGTTGCCCCACTGATGGTCAGTTTATAATAATTATGTGTTTTATATATATATATATATATATATATATATATATATATATATATATATATACACATCACACAAATGTTTCACATGTGCTTCCATTTTTTTCTTTTTAGAAGTTTCTGTGAAGATGATCTGTTGTTTGTTATGAAGTAAAATAGCTTTCATCTATAAAGGTGGTCCAGATTATTTGAGTTTTCACATGGGACTTGAACCGAAAAAACACTGCTGGAGAACTTAGACACTTAGGATTAGACACTTTAGATTATATGTTTCATTGATGCATCTAGGGTTAGAAATGGGTCATGTGAGAGCTATATACTGTATGCCTGCATCTATTTCCAATTGCTTTGACTGCTCAGCATATGTGCTTTATGGAATAAACAATGCTGACTAGATCAACTGTTTTCTTTATATTCATTCAATGCATTCCTATTTTTTTCTTTTCTTTTTTTAGTACTACACATGGCATCTGTCAATCACAGTTTCAGTTTTGTTTATTTGTTTCATAATACAGCTGTCAAATTTATGAAATAATCCTTTTTTATTTTTTCGTCATGCTTCTTTTACTTAAATTATATCTAAGGAGCATGGAGGAGTCAGTAGTATATGGATTAAAATAGTACAGAATATTTCAACAGAAAACAGCTTGACATTTGCATCATGTCTCTTGTGTAGCTGTGCATGTGATACTGGCATCAAAATTCTATTCATTTATCTGTGATCAAATCCATTAAATTTCCTGCAAGGAAATAAACAACTAAATAATTAAATAAATGAATGCACCAGATTACAATAAATTCCCCAGAAGCATGTCATTGGTGCCACAGTGTTACACATTTGCACAAGCTTTTCTTTTTTAAAAATGAATCCTGTCTTTCAGTGTCATTTCTACGACTTATTTAAATGAAATGAAATAAAAATTAAATAAAACACAAATAAAGAATAAAACATAAATGCCACCTGTACACTTTGATTTTCTGTTCTAGAGGCAAGGTTAAGCTAGAACAGTTATACAAATATGTATTCGACCACCTGACATCATGCATTTTCTTCAGAATTAAAGATCCTTTATATGCTGCAATTTATGTAAACATCAAACATTGCTATACACTAATTCATCACAGTGATTAGTTGAGATGACATTAAAATGATCTCATGTGTAATATGTCAGGCCAATAGCGCAGGTTCTAGATCAGCTCTGTATTCCTACATACTTCATAGGGAGATAGACTGTAGACTGCAGAATGTGGTATTACCTAAAGTGACTGGATGACTAATCATGGTAATTCCTGATATTTGACATAAGAGTGGCAGAGAGCAAAGTTACTTTATAATTCGCTCAATAAGTGTTTCTGCACAGAGATATAGCCTATTTACATTAAACACCCCCGAAGTGGTTCATAAATATTTATCTTGCTTCCACAGAGGAGGTAGAATTAGCAAATCAAGAGCTGTTGGCTCCTCGAGCTGAAACATACAGTAGAAAACTGGCAAATACAGGATAGACAGATAGGATAGGGGTTTCTGGTCAATACTCATCTCACTTGTAAACAGAGAGAGAGAGAGAAAGTGTAGGAAATGTAGATGAGCGCATCTGTTTTAATGCATTTTTCTGGGAGGTTTGAAGCAGCTGCTACAGTACTTAATACTGTACAGTATGTCAGGCAACCTCTCTGAATATGGTACAATGCTACATGACCATGAGCCATCAGAACAGCTTTAATGCACATAGAGATTCTACGCATCCTGGATCTGTACTGGATGGATGAACAATATTCTTTGTAAATATATCTCAATTTAACATTTTCAGCATTTGGCAGATGCCCTTAATTCAGAGCGACTTACATTTTTACCTCATTTATACAGGTTAAGGATTAAGGGTCTTGCAGTTAAAGCTTGGCAGCCCTGGGATTTAAACTCACAACCTTCTGGTCAGTAGTCCAACACATATTACATCCCAGTTGGTCTTAGTGGTGGTGAGCATTGTGTAACAAAACACAAAGTTGCAAAATAAGAGTGAGCTCTCCTATTAGGATAGAAATGAGGTGGCATTTAGGTTAGGGATGTGGTAGCTCAATGGTTAAGGTGTTCGACTACTGATCATGGTCATTGGTTCAAATCCCAGGTCCACTAGTGTTTCATCACTGGGTGATCAGTCAAAATGAAAATGATCAATAGATTTACGATGACTGTTCCCTCAAAAAAAGAAAACTGAACCCAAACTATGTCAGCATAATGCCTTGTACAGAATAAAATACACTAGATTTTCTTTATTTTGTAACTTCAATATTAGACGTGGTGGCATGGTGACTTAGTGGTTACCATGTGTGCCTCATACCTCTGGGCTTGGGGGTTTGATTTATGGACTTTGCATGATCTCTGTTCTTAAAGAGCTTTGCACAGTTTCTCTTGTCCCATGTGCAGAGGATTGTGCCAGGCATGAGGACTCAAGTTGCACATTGACTTACTCAAGATTGAACTTCCCTGACTCTGTCTTGAGACCGAAGCGAAATTAATTAAATTGCCTTGCACGGTTATTTATTGCACTGCTATTTGAGTGCAGCTCACAGCAGTAAAACTTAAAAAGGTAAAAAAAAAAAAGCATGAAGCAGTAGTGCGTTTTTTATAGTTTTATAGTGAAGACATAGACATGTCAGAAAAACAGCTATTCTCTGTCTGAGGGAGAGTGCAAAGCATGCACGTGTGCCATAATAAAAAATGACTAGTTATTAATTATTATTTTCATCCGCATTTACAAAAAGTGAGTAAAAGACTAATATGTAATGCCTGAAGCAGACCTTTAGATGCTGCTTTTGTGTTTGATTTATTGTGTAGTAATTGCAGTGCATTTTGTGCAAGGTTGCATATTGTGCAAGTTCAGCCCAGCTGCTAATATGTTGCTGCTAATGGTTTTGCAAATGCAAAATGCATTGTGAGCAAGTGGGCTTTATAACAACTTTCAGTAGAGGCTATGAAGCAGCAGAGGACATGACACGTGGAGCGACAGAGGACGCTAATTTATATTTAATAAATATATATTTCCCTAATCTTTAGTTAAATAATGATATACATTTTTCCCTATATAATATATAAAAGATATATGTCCCTATAAAATTTCACCAAAAAGAAATAATAAATAAATAAATCACAGCTAGACACACTATATTTTTAATAATAAAAATTTGAATATTTAAGTCTGAATGTATATATTTACATGTTTCTAGCAAAAACATAAATTGATTTATTGATGTTTGTGTGCTATTGATGTTATTGATGTTTGTGTGGTTTATTTCTTGAGGCACAACTCGTTATAGGTCACAATGTCATTTATAAACAAGACCTGACAAAATGCAATTTAATACATGCAATTCAGAATATCAATACACATTCAATCTAGAGAGCTGTCGATAAATAAGGAACAGGAGCAATGAAAAGCGCTCCTTTGGCAACATTATGCTTTATTCAGTGAAAGCCACTGTAACTGATGAGCCATTCTTTTGATTTTCTGCTTCCTGCTTGTGTCATTATTGTATTCACATGTTTTCAGTGTTTTTCTTAACTGTTATATTTATATAAACCATCATGTGTCACGTCTTCAGTGTGAAGTATAATTGTTGTACCGTCACAAACACACTATGCTAAGCCTTGCTACAAGTTATGTTCCTTGCGTCTCGTTAAGCCCATGCCATCGCTCATTTCATGTTTAGTGCTTGTGTTGTTTGACTTCAGTTTCTGTTCCCTGTTTCCGTGTTCTTGCTCTAGTCTATGATAATCCACCTCCACATACAGTAAGTATCCGCCTCCGTGTTTCAACCTCTCCCACTCTTCAGAATACTTCACCTAATCATGAATGCAGCAACAATGCCAGTGTGATCATGTCAGCACCAAAGACCATCAGATTTAACCGGTGGCATGATGTATCATTTCTGGCACCCTTTGACAGCACTAGAGAATCACAAAAGATTTATTGTCTGATTTACTTTGAGAGTCTTGAAGAAGCCTGCAAAGGGACAGTGGCTGAAGCTCCTCTTGTCCATGTTCTCAGGCATTAGAGGCAGTGTTGGGTGCCACCCCATCAGCCTTTAGAGAGAGTTCAGTGGTTCTAATGTTTGAGCATTCCAATTAGAGGCTTCATTACAGAGCTCCAGGTAAGCTGGGTTCTCAGCCCTGTTCCATGCCGAGGCTGACTTGGCAGCCTTCCAAATCCTGTCACAAGACATTTTCCCTGCCGTATGTGCTCCGTTTATGTTCCACCTTGTTCTTTGTTTATTTCCTTTGCCACATGTCTTGTTTTGATATCTGTCCTGTCTCTGCCCTGTCATATCATTTTCGGTGTCCTGATTGTGTCCTTGTTGGATTCTGTGTCCAATTTTGTTCTTAAATGATATCCTTACTGTATTTAAACCCTCATTAAGCCCTTGCCTTAGCTTATTTCATGTTTACATCTCAAGGTGTTGACTTTAGTTTTTGATTCCTATTTCCTCTTTTCTGTGTTCTTGCCCTAGCCTAAGTAATATTTATGTAGCTTCACCAGCTCTTGATTGGTAGCTGTTAGTGGTGACTTTGCTTATCACCCAACCTCTGTCTTTTCATTGGATTTCAAATTTGTCAAACAAATTTGTGCTTTGGTCTGTTTGCCTTGTGTTCTGTCTGTTCCACCTACATTTTCATCCACCTCCGTGTTTAAATCTCGCACACGTGACGACTTAATGAATGTATGAGCCTTCCTTTTTTTTTTTTTTTTTTTGCACTCCCACAGACATTTCAATGGACAACTAGTCAACTAGCAGTTTAGAGATTTGACCGATCTAGATTTTATTCTAGTCATCGACATCAAAATCATGTTTTCAGCTTTGGCTTATCTCTTGTAGATCTGTCAGTTAATACACATTTCTACAACAAATACTGCGTGAGAGGTTATTTAGCTGAGGAAAAAAGAGGAATGTTATGTGAGGATTGTGTTCTTGGTGTTCTTGGATGGGTACACTGAGTACTCAGTTAGTGAATGCACTGAACTCTTAAAAGGAGAAAATAACATTATAGCATTGCTTGTCTTCCTCTCTTAATCTCCTGGTGTGCAGTTCTTTTGTGTGTCTCTGACTGAATTGCCAGAACTGCCCTGAGTAATCGTTACCCCCAGAAGCAGCACATGTGCATTTCTTGATGTCAAAGGCACTGTGCAGGACACTTGTCATGTTAAGGGGCTCAAAGCATACTGCTGCATGAGTGCCCCAAACTGCAATTTACTAAGTAATATTTATACAGTATGGGTATGTAGCAGCTCTTGACGGGTAGCCCTTAGTGGTGTGCCCAATGGGAATAAAATATCAGAACATTTTCTGGAGTAATTTATCACTGTCTATCATATGATGTTGAAGTGAGAAAATAGAAATATCACTTGCTTATCAATGCAATCAAAACCAATCAAAACCAATCAAAACCAATCAAAACCAGTCATTTGATTATTGACTTTAAAATGGTATGCAAAAGTAGAACAATGGGACCCTTTGTGAGCACTACATTTGACCCATATACATGGAGCATAAAGTACTTGCATATGCATACTTTGTAAACATTCAATAGCCTAGTGGTCCTCTTATGGCTATCAGGCCTGTCTATAACTGCTTAAGACTATAATAGAAAAGAAACAAAAGACATGAAACAAGCATGATTATTAAAGCGCCCCCCTCCCAAGTCAGTAAATCATATCTTTCAAGAATAGTAGCAAAGAATTGGGAGCAGAGTTATATACATAATCTGGCAATGTTGATGTTATGATTTACTTTTTGGGATAACATCCTAATGTGTCAATATTTCATAATTTTCCCTTGTAACATAACGTGATGTAATGGTTTTGAGACAGTTGTGAAAACAAAATGTGGAGAATCAGACACCTGTCACAGATTAAGTGTCATGAATTGGCATTGGCACTTGTCACAACAATAGCCTTGTCTGCATTTAGACACGGCCAAAGTGTAAATCGACGGCTTTGTGCACCCCATTAATGAAGCATTCTGCTTATTCAAAGCATTAATAAAGAACTCTTTTTTGTAAATGTTTATTGAGATAATGTCATAACTACACTGAAGCAATTTGTGATATTTCAATAATAGGTCTGAAGTTTGTGAATATTTTCACCACTGGACAGCTGTTTTAGAGGACAGAAAGAGTGTGAGCTTCTCATGGTGAACCTCTTGTTCCTCTCATTCCTTTATGTTGCTTTATTGTCATGTTAATCATTAGTGCACAGAGGTCAAGAGGTGGGTCTCTGGAGGTATCTGATTTGAACTTACGATCTTCTCACAACAAAATCTCAACAAATCAAGAGACATAACACGAGAATGCATGAAAAGAGCATTTTGACCTTTTGTTTTAAATTCTGAGGAAACATAACACAGATGCTTGACATTTAATAAAATGCTACATATTTTCACCTGAGATCAATGTTCCAAAGCACAAACCATTTCTGAGAGAATACCATGTAAAACCACTGCAGTCATTAGTATAAATGTTCTAAAACACAGCCTACAGTAATGAAATGCTCTGTCTGTCTGTCGGTCTGTCTGTCTGTCTGTCTGTCTGTGCTCAAATGTCATGGCTTGAACCAGTCCATGAGCAGTCCATGTCTTCTGACCTTGCAGTATCATTTCAAATTAAATGGACCTATAGTCACTTTATGACATTTACCATTTTCAAGACCTCCCTAAGGAAAACTAAACATTAAAGCACTGTTTCTGTTAAAAGATTGATCATAATTTAAAAAACCTGCATATTAGGGAGACAGAGGTTAGGCAGGCTAAGCATAACTGCTTTATCTCTCTGCTAATGAATAGCTACTGCAAATGCTGGAGCCATAAAGATGTTAAACATTTCAGATGTATGATACATAAAACTGAAAGCTTTAAAAAATTAAATATCATCTTGGTTTTTAGCCCCAATTGAATGGTTTATTTACAAAGGTTCTTACTCTTAGAACAGAACTGAGCAGCTTCTTGTAATCACATTACTCTTTCTCCCCCATAGAGACACAAGCTGCTGTTAAGACTGTTGAATCTCCAGGGCATCATTTCCTGTCAGCAATAACATTTTTAATTATCACCTGGAAAACAGGTTTTATGCCTCCCCATGGCATTGTAGAGAAAAGGACTACACTGTAAAAAAAATACTTACTGTATCTTAACTAGAAACAGAATTTACTTACCGAACTTTCTGTAATTAATATTTACAGCATACGTACTGGGTTTCTGGTAATGCTACAGTACATTGTACAGACTGCAAAACTAGTAGAAGTGTATTAGTGTAAAAATCACGGCTGCATTGTTGTTCTTTTTATAATTGTTTTTATTCTGAATCTAATTAAAATGTGTTTATTGAAGTAATTATTCCAGGTCACATTAAAAACAAACACAAAGATTTACACTGTTGTATAAATTACACAAGAGCCTGTATATGTATATCTGTTTCAAATATCAGCCAAAATATCAAACAAATAACCCAGCTAGGCTAACATTACCAATGTTTATGTGTTTTCTGGTGGATTCTGCGGATTTAACTGGCTAGTGGCTCTTGTGGCTAACATGAGCTGCTAAGCATCAGGTAGTTTGCATTCCTTCTACATGCCATGCATTCTTTACTGCTGAGTCTGCTATTATTTGTAGTGGGTACTCCCTCCACACACAAGTCTTTCTTATGCTTGGGGGGACTGAGATCATTGTGTTCATGCAGACAATGTCTGAGTCTGCAGTTACATTTAAAGCATTCAGTAGATGCCCTTATCTAGAGTGTATTACAGAAATGCTTTGTGGTCTCTAACAAAAACACATCCTGATGCTACTTTACTAGGTCAGAGACTAAATGTCTCATCAGTCTAAAACCCCTGCAGCTACAGGAAGCCAATAGAGCAAGTGTAGCAAAAGGGCGGTGTAGAAATCTCTTGGAAAACAAGAGTCTTGTGCTGCCTTAACATAGCAAACACTCTTAACTGCTGAGTCTTACTTTTCTTTAACTGGAATTCCCACTAATTGCGGCTCCTCGTTTTGCAGTATGGACTTTTTAAACTGAATTGTATTGACAAATAATCCACACTCTATTGAGCAAGGAGATAACCATACAACAGTATCTATCTTATTCTGACTGCCTTTACAATGACTATCTGAAGGACACTGTGACATCTGCTGCACTGTGTGAGCATGCATTCATTCAACCACTGACAGGCGAGGTGAATAACATTAATTATCTACATGCATTTCAACGGCACCTGTCAGGGGGGGGGCTATATTTGGTAACAAAGAACAGTCAGGTCCTACGTGTTGGAAGTAGGAAAAATGGGCAAGCATAAGGATCTGAGCAACTTTGGGACAGGTATCTCCAAAATGTCAGTCAGTTACAAATACGCAGTGGTTAGTGCTTACCAAGGCTTACTTAACACACATTAATAGTAGAAACGTGTCTCATCCCCAAGAAGAGCTACTATAGCACAAATAGTTGAAAAAGGTAATGCTAGCTATCACATTTTCTCTTACACCATGTGGATCTTGGAAAAAGATGGAACCAGGATACACTATATAAAGAAGGAAAGCCATTGGAGGCAGTGTGAATGCACTGTACAATGTTCTGGGGAACTTTGGGTCCTGGCATTCATGCAGACATTACTATTATATGTACCACCTACCTAAACATTGTTGCAGACCAAGTACACCTCTTTTTTAGCAGCAGTATCCCTTAGCTTTGGTCTCTTTCAACATACTGTACTATACTTTTTTATCAGTTTACATATTTCCCATACTTTATCTAAACAGGTTTATCTGAAACTTATTGTTTCATATAAAGTGCTGTTACAGCCTGGCCCTAACTAGGACTATAACAGTAATATTGATAAATGGTTTGTTGCGATTTTTATCAGAGATATTAAAATATTGGTGTATGAAATTTCATCAGAGGTTGTATATTTTTGTCAAAGAAATATATGTATTATTCCTATTCATATTTCCCTCCTAATATTTCATTTAAAAAATATAGACTCATGATAATTATTAAAGCTTTCAGCATTGTCTTTCTGAGGTGGTTAAGTATGGAGATAGTAAATACTGGGAAGTGTAATATCTTTTAATAATGGTTTGTATGTGCGTATATGTGATAAGACATTGCATCATGGCAATGGGACCCGATCTAAAATATAACCTTTAGGGAGGCCTTATGTCACGTAACCAAAATGAAAGAATAGTTTCCAGCTTTCACAGAAAATGTCCTGTCATATAAATACAAATCTAATTTAAGTACAAATTTAAATGCAAATATCATTCTCCATTCTTTCATTCTCAGAGTAATCATCAGTAATCATCAGCTGTATGATTTAGCATGCTCAGAATTACAGACAGTCTACAAAACATCTTTGATAAGATATTTGATTAAAATGCTCATTTGGAGATTGGGATATTGAATGAGATCATTTCTACTGAGATCATTTTGGAACACTGTAGGATAAAAAACTAGTCAGAGGCAACTGGTCAACTGGTTAAACAAATTGGAATGCATCATGTCTTGATCACTGTAATTCACTTTCAGTTTTGTACTCAAGTCTCCGTCTGTGAATAGTTGATGAAGATGGCTTCCTTTTTGAGTCTGGTTCCTCTCAGGGTTTCTTCCTATTTCTTGCCGTTGTCATTTATGATTTGCTTGTTAGGGATAAATTTGAATCTAAAATATATAGTTTATTTCCTGAAAGTAAATATTCATGTAAAACCTGCTTTGCAACAATATATATTATACAATATAAAATATACAAATAAAATCAAATTGAATCAAATCGGATTCAAAGCACTCCATAGACAAGGCCCTCCTATCTGCTTATCCCTTATACAAACCCGAACCTCATAAATCCTCTGATACTGGTTTTATTCCTCACGCAATACAGCTGCTAACGGATCAGATCCTTTAGTCCCCTCTGAGGCTGTACAAACCACCTCAGTCAAAATCAAATTCAAGACATGGATATTTTCTTCTCACTTTTTCCCCACATATAAGCCTGAAACTTTCCTAACCTTCTACTTCATGTTTTTAAGGTTCACTTTGTTGTAGACTTTTGTCATCTCAGTATTTATCATTTTGTGTATGAATGAGCCTGAGGAGTGAACTTAAGGAGAGCACTATCAAAAGTATCAAAAGTTTTTTGTTGTTGTTATTATTATTAGTAGTAGTAGTAGTAGTACTATTATTATTAATTATTAGAGAAGCAACACACAACAGCAGCCAGATATTGCAAATCTAAAAAAGGTATATAAACACATGAAAATGAGAAATGAGTAAGAGGTTTATGAGTTTAGAAACTGTGAATCTGAAGAACATGAAGAACAATATTTATTTTTTTAATATTTATTTATTTAATCTCTTATTACCTCTTACTGCTTCTATCATGGTTCAGTTATTAGAGCTGGTGCTAAGAAATGGTGCAGTAAAAATATCCTTCTGCTCTGTAGCTGAAACAGGGCTTTCAGCAGTGTTTAAAACAAGGTGTCCTGTTGTGTGGTGAAGCGTGAACTTATTGGTTCAGTCTTTCTTCTTAGCTATGGCATTAAAGTGAGTTCATGCATTTCCCCATACAAATAAATACATCTTTCATTCAAACAGAAAACTGACGTTAAGAGTTAGCAGTAACTATGTCAACATAATAAACGTACTGGATATGGCCTGAGTGAACCCTAGTATATTCTCTGGTATAAATGCATGGGTTTTATTGTCTGGCATATACATGGGCTCGCAGGGAGCAATGTTAAAAGTATATGTAGATATGGAGACACAGGGTTTTTTTTATTGTATAGTGAGATTCAGCAAATTAATAATATATACTGATGGTTTAAAGGTAGGGTTCTTTTAAATGTTTACTGTGTCTGCTTATTTGCAATCAAACACATTTACATTTATGTAATTTGGCACACACCCTTATCCAGAATGACATACGATACATCTCATTTTATATCACTGAACAATTGAGGGAACGATCTAAATCACAACCTTGAGACACTTTTTTTTATTAAAGCTGCATTATGTAATTTTATTTTACATTATTGCTAGGTAAACATGACCGATCACCTCAGGTTGTTCCCCACACTCTTCTACAATCATAATTAAAGATGAATGCAGTTTGAATTTCAACAACATACTTTATTACTCATGAAGATTCCAATTTTGTTGCATCTGCATGAACTCACACGGATCTCCTCTGTGAAATTAAACAGATTTTTAATATTCATTGACAAAGTCCATATCCGAATACATCTCTGAATAATGCTTAATTCATGCAGCATTAGAGCATCAGGAATAAGACACAAAAACAGGGCAGTCTGTGTGATCTGAGGGTAGAAAAACGTGCCAGGTTTAAAAACATGGTACATTACATTACCATTTACTGTACAATCAATCACACTAATCCATTTGTGCCTTCAGACAGACAGATGGAAGAATCCACAGCATAAATCTTTGAAAGAAATGTGTGTAATATAATGATGAAATTTGGGGTGAGTAATAGCAGGATGAAAAAACTGCATTCCATCCCATATCACAGAGAGATATTTATCTGCTCAGCCTCCACATCATTTGGTATGTGGAAAGAGAGTGGAAAAAAACCACCTAGAAATTCACCTAGAAGTATGATTAGTGCACCTGATATAAAACTTTCAAGTTAAACATATAATATCATAAGGTAGCCAAAGCTGAGCCTTAACAATACTATTTCAGTTACATTCAGAAACCCTCATGAGAAACATAGACAGACATGCTTCTTGTCCAAAGGGAAACAATACACTTTTTTTTCAATAGGCCTCTATTTTTCCTAATATACCAGGAAAACACTAAAGGATTTTTAAATGTCTTGAGTAAAACACAGGTAATGCTATTACATGCTATGAGCAATGGACCACAACATGACAGACTAAGGAACACCGTGTTCAGTTTCCTAATTGCTCCTAATAGGAAGGGGCCATTGATTGCTGTGAGCATGCATTGATTTGGGGGATTTTAAAAAGTCAGGTGTCTAGACTCTTGCTCTGAAATAGCATCTCTGAGTTCGGCACTCTCGTAGGCCACTCAGATAATCTAGGCATAGAACATGAGCTATTGATTTTAGAAGAGCAAGTGATGCGTGTACATGCACTTTCAGATAACTGTCAGTATTGGTAAAGTATCAGATTTTAATGCAGATACTATAGAATATTTAAGAATAATGCCTAAGTAGCACCTTTCAATATGGTTCAAGATCCATTTAATACCAGAGCAGTCTGCTAGTCAGAGAGCAGACTCGTACCCACAAAGCGTGCAGAGATCATGGGTTCATCCTTTTAACAATTAACTAGACCACCTATTCTACTCATACTGTAGCTACAGTGGGGTCACGCAGTTAAGTAATTATTGTGAAAAGATTCCCTCCTGAAGAAGGTTTCATTTTAGTATATTTAGCTATACTTTAGGGGGAAATGATGAATGGTAGGTGTTCAATATTTATATAAATAAATTGTGAGTCCTAAAATAAGCATTTGTCAATATTAGTGCAGCACTGTTTAGGTACAAGTCTACAGTCTATAGGTCAGATTACTCATTTGATGATAATGCAACACATGCAGAATAAATAAGTGTTCATTTTTATACATTTGCATACTACTTTTGCTGCTTGTGGTCCATGCTAGCATTTTTAATGCTTTGCCAGTGCATTTATATTTTGATAAGACTCATAATAATTATAATTTCTTATAAAATCTTTGGTGGCAGATGAGTTGTGTTTAGTTGTGCAGTGAAGTGTAAAAAAAGTTTATCAGTGTAATATAATTGTGAAATTGGATAGGGCTGCTATACTAACATTGGAGTCAGATGCAGGATGGTGTCTTCTGTAGAGTGGCTTCTGTAAAGTTCAATAAGGATGTAGAACATTCAATAAACAAAGAGAAAACTTTGATTGTAGTTCTTGTTCAGTTATTCCACAACAATGGCCTGTAACAGTTGCAACATTAGAATATAAGTGAAGTAATTATACAGATGAGTTGTTGATTTTATGCAGTTTCCTACAACCTTTGTTGAGTTTCCTTATTTCTGAAGGCTGAGATGGAAATAGCAACGCACACATGCAAAGGAACATTTGACTGGACTCATGTGCTTCTAATCCTTACAGCTATGCATGCGCATGTCCATAGACTTTCCATTTCAGGATACATATACTGTATGTTGATTGTTGATGTTGATGTTGACTTTGAATCTGCAGACACTAGAATATGCAGAATAAATTTATATTAATTAAGACACTGGTGAAGCAGCTCAGAAGAGTTACAGTTTGCTCTACTGACAGCATAGGCCTGATAGCACTTGAGTGTTTTGTTAGATTTATGAGGTTTGTCTTGTTTTGGTACATAACTTCATTTTGGCTATTTTTAGGCAGCCAGTAAAGATGCATTCACTAGTAAACAGTTAGAGGTGATCTGACAAGCTGGCAGCATTTTGCAGGGCATTTAAAATGGTGTGTCTCACTTGCACTAGCATTTATAAGCTGTACACCTGCTTTTTGTGAAGATTATGGTGTGACATACTGTATATGTCAATACTTCTATGTATTTAAATGTAGCATTATTAATGCTTTTATTAATTTTATTGCTTTATGAAGTGAGCAAGTGAATCAAGTAAGCATGCATTAATAACATCTGGTAACGTAACTTCTGGACTTGCCGATATGTTGGAAAAACTGTTGGGAAAAAGCCCATCATACAATGCAAAATTGAATGTTTCAGGGAAATCTTTTCCTTAGTGTCAAAAAACATCTTCATATAATTTGTGTTTAGAATAGTGTCTTGAAATCCACTGTAAGAAAAAATACACACACATTTAAATGTAGGGCAGATACTTAGTCAGAGCAACGTTTCTTGCATTTCTACAAATGAGCAGTTGAGGGTTAAGGGTCTTACTGAAGATCTTAGCAGTGGCAGATTGCCATAAACGCACACTCACACACACACTCCTGCCTCTATCTGCTTATTTCTTATATTGTAAAAGTTAAAGTTGCAAAAAGGGCTCTTTTTCTTTTAAGGAAAGGTGAGGTGAGAGGAAAGCACAGGGAGACCTCACTGACTTTTACAGAATGATAGAAAGCAGAAAAAACATTCAACAGTTACCAATCCAATAATTCAAACATTTAAATCAATGTGTGAAATGGGTTCTATGATTCTCTCCCTGACTCTCACTGAGGGTGAGGATTTTATGCCACCACACTGGCTGGCTGTCAGCCTTGAGAGCTACTGCTGCCGTGACTTGCAGCCATTTGTGATTTCCACAACAGGGGTAAGTTGTGGAAGTGGGGCATATATACATATTCGTAAATGTGAAGAACTTACATCTAGAACAGAATATAAAAACAGGATATTAGGAAAACACTCACTTAATAAAAATAATAAATATAATAAATGTTTTTAAAGTGATCTTAAAGTATACATTTACAGCAGCATTTAGCATTTACAGCATTTAGCAGACACTCTTATCCAGAGTGACTTACATTGTCTTATTTCAGTTTGTACACCTGAGCAATTGAGGGTTAAGGGCCTTGCTCAGGGGCCCTGCAGTGGCAACTTGGTGGACCTGGTATTCGAACCAATGACCTTCCGATCAGTTGTCGAACACCTTAACCACTGAGCTACCACATCCCAAGTATGAGGCATGAAGAAGCAGAAACTTTCTTTAAGGAGCTTTTAGGCAAGGTTGAGAACATGTACATCTAAAAACATGGAAAACTACAGATAATCTCAGTTAATAATGTTACCCTGAAACTCTTATAGCAAAGTGTATGCTGGAGCAAATGATACTCTCCCTGCTTCTCACTGAAAGTGAGGGGCTTTTGCCACTGCGTGGATTGGTTGACATGGCATTGTCCTTTCATACATACAACCGTACACACACTGCCACCTTATAGCAGCAGCCTATAGCCACTGAGGGGCTAAGTAGACGGAGTAACTCCATGACGCCTTCCCATTCATTTGCATTCTCTTTGAAGATTTATTGACAGGATGTAATAAACCAATAGACAATTAAAACAACTAGAATGTGATAAACGGTCAATAGAAAGTGAAAGTTCCCGCTACTTACCCCCTCTCTACTCATAAATTAAACAGGAAACACAACCAAATATATATGTAAAAAAAAAAAAAAAACAGAAATACAAAATCACAATACAAAATAATCATTTTCAGCACTTAAAAAACTGACTCTATACCCGCTCTATATATACACATATATACTGTATTTATGTATGTACCAATCACAGCTGCAACCAGAAGAACCCCAATACATCAATGCCAAGGTATTGAGGAAAAAGGGCACTTTTATTAGCAACATCCAAACTACTAAGAGAAAACAGTACACTGTCTAGACAGGGCTAAACAGCAGCAAAGCAAACCCTAAGAAACTTCACAGAGAGCACTGTTTTCAGCATGCTGCCCCAATAGTTACCAATAGTTAATTATTGTTAAGCCACTCCTTTTGTTGAACAGCAAACAAAACAGGACCGGGGTATATTTGGCACACAATTCTCAGTAGGATTTGGATAGCAGAGAAAAATAGACAGGTGAAGAAAGACACTTGTGTGGGTAGAAGCCCATAAGCTTCACATTATCACTAACATGCTAAGCTCAGCATGTGAAATGTTTTCTTTGATAATATGATGATAATATGAGAGTCTTGCCACCTTGCAGCAATGTGACTTCCTGCTTTCCACAACAGGGATGTAGACTGTGTCACAACATAAATACATGCAAAGGAAAAGAAAACATTTCAGAGGTACCACAGCAGCAGGAGATTAGCATATATAAACAAAATGTCCCTAATGTCATTACATTATAATTTCTTTTCTGATTATGTGTTTTTGTTAAGACACTTCAAGGAGAAGTGAAAAGACAGTACTATCTTTTACAGAGCACTACAAAGCAGCAAAATTGCCCAATAGCCACACCACCTTCAAAGCAGAACACTCCAAAAGACAACACTACTTATAATCTTGACTTGAATACCACAGAGTGTGTGCTGCATCCTATGATATTCTCCCTGATTCTCACTGTGAATGAGGAGGTTATCCTGCCACACTGATTGGCTATCAGCCTTGAGTGCTTCTGCTGCTCCACCTTGTAACCATGAGCTCTCCTTCTTGTCACAACAGGGAATCTGAAGTGGTTTTGTCCTTTTATACATACATACACACACACATACGGCCTCCCCATAGCCTCTAGTTTCCTCTCTCTATAAACATACACATACACATTTATAATGTTGCAGCAACTAAAAAACTGCAACAAACAGAACACAAACATATACAACAATTAAATATGCATACACACAAACAGACTTTAATAAGAGACAGCAGAGGGGCGCTAGCTTCATCTCACACAGAGAAAAGCACCAGCAAACAAACAAACATAAAACCTTAAACCATCTTTCATACTTATATACTGTACAAACATTTACCCTTCCACTATCTTTATATTTCTATCTCTAAACATACATATATTTATTTATAGAATGCAGCAATTCAAGTGTATTGAGAAAAGTTCCCTTTTATTAGTAGCCTTTTAGATTATGGCAGTGAGCACTAACTTCTGAGAACCTCTGCTACATCCTGATACAGTCTCACATACTCACTAATAGTGAGAAGCCATGTTAGAGCAGTCTCATTAAGCTTCTATATTGAGGAATAAGAAGACCAGAGCCAGAAGACATGAACTCAAAACAGCAGAGAAAATTATTCCCCAGTATTACAACACACAAAACAAGTGCATTTTGCTGTGTGTGCTGCACCCCATGATACTGTCCCTGCTTCTCACTGAGGGTGAGGAGTTTTTGCCACCACACTGATTGGCTGTCAGCCGTGAGTGTTTCTGCAGCCATTTGCACTCCTGATTTCCACAACAGGGGTGCTGAAGTGGTACTGCCCTTTTACACTGTACATACTGTATACATACACAAACACACTCCCCACTTCTATTTCGCTCATTTACTCTCTAAAACATACACATTGCAGCTACAACAAACACCATAAAACCATTCCAAGATGGGATTAAAAAGAAAACCCTTACTTATAAATTGCTTTGAAGGTGAACTTAAAGTAAAGGGCATGAGAGGGCAGAGAATCATTTCATTTACAGCATTTAGCAGACAGCCTTATCCAGAGCGACTTACATCTTATCTAATTTTTATACAACTGAGCAATTGCGGGTTAAGGGCCTTGCTCAGGGGTCCAGCAGTGGCATCTTAGTTTACATAGGAATGGAACTCACAACCTCCTGATTGGTAGCCCAACACCTTAACAACTAGGCAACCACATCCCTTCAGAAGATACTACGCAGGGGTGAGCAACAGCAAACGTTCAGCTGTACAGAGTACACATGTCTCTAAGACCACTGAAACAAAAGAACGCATCAGTCAATAGCACTATTTTAACTCTCTTATGGAAGACTGTATGCTGCAGCCCATGATTCTCTCCCTGCTTCTCAATGAGAGTGAGGGGCTTTTGCCACTGCTCTGATTGGTTGAGTCAATCAGCATTGTCTTTTAATACATACAACCATACACACACTCCCACCTGCCTCTAACTCTCTCTAAATATACACATATATATCTATGTATTGTACCAACTCACAGCTTCAAGCAGAAGAACGCCAATACATCAGTGGCCAGGGTATTGAAGAAAAGAACACTTTTATCAGCAACATCTAAACTACTAAGAGAAAACAGTTGTTAACACTAGTGTACTGTTTAGACAGGGCTGAACAGCAACAAATCAATCCTTAAGAAAGTTCACAGAGCACTGTCTTCAGAGTGCTGCACCCTGTAATGTTCTGCCTGATTCTCCTTAATGAAGAATCACCATACTTATGCATTTGCCAAGCAGCAAACAAAGCAGTACCAGGAGTCATGTGGCACATAATCCTCAGTAGGCTCTGGACAGCAGAAAAAAAGCACACAGGGAAAGTAAAATAAATGTGCAGGTAGAAGCCAAGAAGCTTCATAGAACACATCAGCAATGACATGCTAAACTCAGCATGTGAAATGTTTCCTATGAACTTCCTGATTCTCACTGAGAGTGAGGAGTCTTTCCTGGCACTCTGATTAGATGTCTGTGTGTCTTTATTATTTTATCATTTCTTTTCTGATATCACAGATAAGGTGTCTTGTTAAGACACCTTAAAGTGAAGCTAAAATGCAATGTTATTATGCACAGAGAGCTATATAATAGAAGACTTAAGGCTGGATAGAACAACAACAAAGCAGTATCTAGGGAGCTACCTTCAAAAGAAGTCAAAAAGCAAAAGGACAACATTATTTAGTTGCATGATTTGAATACTACAGCGTGTGCTGCACACTATGATACTCTCCCTGATTCTCACTGAGGGTGAGGTGTTTTTCCTGCCACACTGATTGGCTGTCATCCTTGCTTCATCATATATAAAACACACACTACCCCTGCCTCTACCTATCTACATATATCTATATACATGACATTGGAACTCAAAGCAGAACATGAATACACTCTGTCAGTAATGAACAGAAAGCCCAGTGACTGCTTTCAGTAAGCAAAAACAAAGCAGAACCATGGCCACTGCACAAGTGTAAGAACCCTTCCTTACATAAGAGAGTGTTTGCTGCACCCTATGATATTCACCCTGGTTCTCGCTAAGGGTGAGGTATTCTTTCTACCACACTGAATGGCTGTCAGCCGCCTGCTTTACACAACATTAGTGCTGAAGTGGCACTGTCCTTTCATACATACATACATACATACACACATTTACCCTGCCACATTTACATTGGAACATCTGAACATATGCATATTTATTTATATATTGCAGCAGCTCAGGTGCATTAAGAAAAGTGCACTTTTATTAGTGTAAGGAGTCTAAAAGGTTTTTTTTTTTTGAGTAGCAAACAGGCAGAAACCAAAGAACATAAGCCACACAGCATTCAAAAGCTTTGAACAGCAGAGGAAAAGCATGCACTAGCTCTCCCTTTGTCTTACTTTAGCTGTGTGCTGCACCCTGTTATACGTGTTGTCTCTCTGCGTCTCCCTGACGGTGAAGCTTCTGTGCTGCTGCTCTGATTGGATACTGGCTTTGAGCACATCTACTACCCTGCCTTATAGCCATGTGTTCCTTTGCTGTCCACAATAAAGGTTAAGTGTGTGATGTTTAATACACATACATATACTCTCCTTCTTGTCTCTTCCTGTCTATTATCTATCTGTTATATTCTAAAAGTAACAGCTGGTGAGACATGCAAGAGACACCCCGAGGAGATTTACATCACATTCATCAGTTAACATTGCCAACATGACTTGCTTTTCTTAGAGCAAGGTAAAGATAAATCACTCTTTTTAACTGCTTTTCAAAGGAAGTTAAAAAAAGCATATGATGTGTCAAAGCTGAGGAGCAATAAAGCAGAACCTAGAGAGATATATAACAAGCACTGCTATCTAACACTTTTAACCAACCTAGCATGGTGTGTGTGCTGCATCCCACGATACTTTCCCTGATTCTCACTGAGGGTGAAGAGTTTTAGCCACGTGCTGTTCTTTCAGACACACATACATACATACATACATACATACATACATTACATACATACATTACATACATACATATATATATATATATATATATATATATATATATATATATATATATATATATATATATATATATATACACACACACACACACACACACACTCTTCCACCTGCCTCAATGTAAAGAATGGAAAGACAGTTATTATTGTAGCAACTCACCATTGCAACCACAAAACCAACACATCAGATCCCAAGGTACTGAGAAAAGACCTCTTTTATTAGAAACTTTTAAACCTCTAAAAAGTATACCATGGTTGTCTACACTAGGAGCTGTCTAGTCTAAGCAGCAAAAAAATACAATATCTTCACAAAACTTAAAAGCTGTACAACATGATATTATCACTGATTCTCCACAAGGGTGAAGAACAATACAGCAGAGACACCCACACATCTCTAAGCAACAACAACGCAAGACCCCAGCATTCTAACACAGTCCTGCATACATAGCTGCATGTGCTGTACCCCATACTCTACCTACTTCTCACTGTGGGTGAGGCGTTTTTGCCACTGCTCTGATTGGCTGTAGTGCTACTGTCCTTTCATTCATAAATACACACTTTCCCTACCTCTATCTATCCGTATCTCCCTCACTATATACATTTATATTAAAATGCATTTATAGCAATATATCAATTGACAAGCGCAAACCCAATAAACTTCACAGAGAGAACTGCCTTCAGCATGCTGTACCCTATGCTACACTCCCTGATTCTCATTGAGTACCTCACTCTTGCAAAGGCCTGTGGATAGTGCTCCTTTAACAAGCAGTAACAATTGGGAAAAGAGCAACTTTCATTAGGAGCTTTTAGGCAGAGGTCTGGGTAAGAATACAGCAGTACTCTTGAGCCATGTGCTGTCTGACAGGAGCTCTTTAACAAGGCTGAACAACAACAAAGCTAAAGCCTCTCAGAAGGAAACTCACAAAGAGCACTGTCAAGAAAACACATTATGACACATCCCCTAGCTCCAGCAACAGTGAGGAAACAGAAACTCACTCTCGCTGGACAGTGAGGAAGGTGTGCTACTTCTCTGATAGCCTACAAGCACCGAGGACTTCTACAACCCAACCTTACAACTACCTTGCAATTCACAAAGGGAGCTGAATTAGCATAACACGTTCAACATTATGGGAAGTAGTAAAGGGTAAGGATTATTTGCACAGGCTGAGATTCTTAAATCTGCATAGCATAGCTTCATGTGACCTCCTGCCTTCACAATAGTGGTGTGCAGACTGTTTCACAAAAGAAATATATATGCAAAGTATCTGTACTAAACAAATCATTGTTTATTGTCTCTAAAGAGAAGTGATTAGACAGTATTTATATCCTTTACAGAGTGCTACATAGCAGTAAAGTGCATTTAGGATAGCTGAAAAATAAAGCAGCACCAAGGGAACTACAACAGACTTCAGAGGAGGCAAAAAAGGAATAAAAAGCATTTCTATGCTGAAGAACTGAAACACCACAGAGTGTGTGCTGCACTCTATGATACTCTCTCTGATTTTCACTGAGAGTGTGGAGTTTTTCCTCCACACTGATTAGCTGTCAGCCTTAAGTGCTTCTGCTGCTCCACCTTGTATCGCCACCATGACCTCTCCTGCTTGTCAGGGGTTCTAAAATGGTGCTGCACTTTACATACTATTTTATACACTTAAAGGTGGGGTCTCAGATTTCTGAAAGTCAATGTTGACATTTGAAATCACCAAAACAAACACGCCCCTAACCCAAATGGGTCCCACCCCTGTATTGATGGCTCCTCCCACACATACATACGTAACCCAGGCAAATAATGGAAAGAAATGTGTCTTTATCATAGCTGAAGGGAAGAACAATACGATTGCAGATAAACAAACAAGTAAAATGACACAAAAGCATAATCATGTAAAGGACAAAGGCATACATTAGTTCTGTGTAACAAAGCAAAACAGCGTTTAGCTCAGGAGTTATTGACACAGGAAACTCCAATCTGTGAATATGTGACCAACTTCCTTCAGTTCTCTCCAGCGCTGGAAAGCTGATCCTATATTAACACGTATAAACTACTTCTTGCCTTATCGTAAGCCTTTCTTTGCTTTATTTCTCTGTTTTTATCCTCCATGTCGATGTTAAAACCGCTTTCTGCTAATGTCACACATGCGCACTGAACACTCTCTCCATATTGTCAAGCCCCGCCCCTTTCTGCTCATTGGCTACACGTTTGTTTTGATTTTTGTTTTGATTTTTTTTTATTATTCGGCCCGACTCAGTTTTCTGAAGCACTTCTCAAAAATCGGAGACCCTGTCTTTAAGTTTTATACACTATAACAATTAATATAAAATATTCATTTAATTATGGTTTTCAAATAATCACAAATGGAGTATAATTTGAGAAAGCAGAGCCGCTCACGCCAAGAGCCACTAACTTTCGTGTGCTGCACCTCATGATACTCTCACTATTTCTTACTGAGAGTGAGGAAACTGTGCCACCTCTCTGATTGGCTGTTGGCTTCGAGCGCTTTTGCCAGCCCGCCTCACGTGCTCCCTTGCTGTCCACAACAGAAGTGCTGAAGTAGCATAGTCCTTTCAGCACCTGGGAACACAGCACCATGGCACTCCTCACACTCACCTCACACACATACAGAGAGAGAGAGAGAGAGAGAGAGAGAGAGAGAGAGAGAGAGAGAGAGAGAGAGAGAGATCAGCCATAACATTAAAGAAACACCTCCCATCTACCTCATTAACTCATGGACTACACAAGACTTCTGAAGGTGTGCTGTTAATAGTAGATCCATTAAGTCCTGTTTGTGGGGTGGGGCTTCCATGCACCTGACTCGTTTGTCCAGCATAATCCTGCTGAAGGGAATATATATGTTTAGGTAGGTGCTGCTCAAGATATCCCAGCTTTTTTCCTTAGTGCATCCTGGTGCCATTTCTTCTCCAGGTAAGTGAGACAAATGCACTCAGGGATCCACAAAAGAAAACAGGATTCAGATATAGATGATCAGATCAAGTTTTCTAGTCATCACTGTTTGGCTCTAGTTGCTCATAGCTTGCCAATTTTTCCTGATTCCACAACAAAAACTTTAAAACTTAGATATAAAATATGCGAGGAATCATTTTGTAATGGAATTCCAGCATATGTCTGCTTTTGTTGGGATTAATTTTTTTTGTTGTTTTCTGAGTTGATATTTTCATGTCCATACAGTATTTATCTGATAATCTGATGTCATTAGAGTGCAGTGACACAGGTCATGACTTTAAAAATCTGCCAGTGCAGCACTGTTTTGTAATTCACCTTGGTTCAGAATTGCATTTACGCTAACACCTTATGTGACCTGCTCTTTGTACTGGCACACTAGCCAATTTATATTTTCTTTAGTTTAGGCCAAGCCTCAATGGGCAGTTTAAGTCTATTCCTATAGTCCTACAGTACTATATTCCTAGAATAGCTCGACTTGCTCAATAGCTGTTGCATGATTACAATAAGCTGATCCAATACAGATAAAATCCACAATCTACTTACAGTTGGCAAGAACACACAGAATGTAATGATTAGTAATTCAGTCTAGATAATAGCAAAGTAAAAGTTGTTTTTTTACTTTGAGCGAGAGTTGATGAACATTGCAGGATGCTTCTTGATGATATACCCAATATTACCTTTTTTTTTTTAAACAAATACTTTACTATTTATCAGTTTATAGCATCCATCTCTTATCACCTGTAACCTTGTACTTTATTCTTACATTTTAATTCTGCTAGTGAAAATAAGCCCCTTATTTGTTTTACATTTTTTTTCACCCTAAGCACCCATCCTAAGCTCCAAAAAAATCAATGTATAGGAATGAGTGCATGCTGCTAATTAGAGTTCACTGGCCTGACTTGTCCACTTTGTGAGTTGTAATTTCACTGTAGCTGTCAAGGTCCTTTCCATCTTCATTGACAGCCCATGACAGGGCTTTTGTGGTTCAAGAGAGAGACAAAAATCCAATAGCATTTAATTGCCTGTTTTTACGGTGGTCACAGAAAAGTAATAGCAGCTCAGCAATTCTGTCCACATGGTAGATTCTGCTGATGGCTGTACGCTCAGCAGAAGAATGGGTGTATGCATGTTGGGAGATTTATGGATGATACACTGAAAGAGAATATAATGTGCATCAAAATATCGAAATGAAATATTACAGCCTTTTGATCTTGGGTGAAGCCATAGTGGAAATATGTCATTTTAGACTTTTGGTTATATCATACAACAGCACATTCTATTCACAATGTGTCACCATACACAATTTTGAATGACATCTACCCTATCAACATTAATTAGTATGTGTTTCCTAAGCAACACGAATTTGCATTTTAATATCAATACAAATAATCTACTGTATTTTACCACACACACACACACACACACACACACACACACACACACACACACACACACATATAAATGCAAGTGCTCCCTCTAAACAGCACAGTGCTGAGCTAATCAGTGTGCTAACATACACTGATTAACATGCAGTAGCATAACAACATGGCTTATATTCCAATCTATGAACAAAATATTTATTCTTTTTTTTTTCTTTTTTATTATTTTTGTCTTGCAGAAGGGAGGGAGTAAAAGAGGCCCCTGGGCTGATGATCACACTTACTGTACATCATATGCCTCATGAGTAAGATAGTTGGGATTGATCATTGACAACGTTTTCATTATTACATTCTAGTGTTCTTTGCCACAACCACATGTAAAGTACAAGGTCAATTGAAAATCCATCTGCAGCCTTTTTCTTTCTAAACTTTGACTCATATTCTATATTTCTTTGCAAAAACTCCTCTACAATATTGTAAGTGCCAGTCAAAACAACTCATTTTCACAGGCTCACTGATGGCAAAGAAGCATCATAAAATATTGATAAAAAATTTCCATTTATTTAATTAGCTTAGTGTGCAAAGTATTGATGCTTGTGTTTATGTTTAATATTCCTCATGGGACTCTTTTCTGGAGTCTGTTCAGCACTTGAAGGAAAGAGGCTTGTTATGAATGTCACAATGTCTATCAATGTCTGGCTTGTTGCTGAAAGCCTGGTGATGGCATATGTTCTGGTTTGTAAGAAGTTCTTAAAGTTTGGGTCTTGGGTTGTTACATCACAATTGTGGCATAGAATGATGGTGTGTGCAAGCTAGCTATGCTGGTTTACTGGTCTGCAAATGCTTCATGTAATGGAATTGATCAAGATGTGCTGCATTTCTTATGTTCTTAATGACATTGCAATGTGCAGTGATAGTCAACATTTTAACCCTTCCTTATCTCCTTTGCATAATCAGAAAAGTCCTACTTTTCCTTTCTAAATTCAGCTATGCTATGCAGATTTAAGAATCTCAGCCTCTACTAAGGCAACTGCATGTTTTTTCTGTTACAGAACGGGCTCTTCAGCTTGCACACCACTCTGTAGTCTAACAATGATCTCCACTTATCTCTTAATTGACTGTGTGTATTTTTACAGTCAGTGATCTCTCAGGGATGTTCTGTATACTTTTTATGTGATAGTTTGATATCAGACTTGCTCTGTCTTGATTGTTTCCACCTCTCATCTGTCATTATATTCATTATGTAATGGGAATATAATGACATATGAGAGTTGGAAACAATCAAGGCAGATCTTACCACATGAACATAGCCCCAACACATTTGCACTGATGCAGTATGCAATGGTGGTAGATCGTCAGTTGTACCTTCCTCCATGGTGAACCTATCCACTTATTAAACCTTGGTGTAAATCTTGGTGTCATTTTGCCAATTATTGTCAGTGCACTTGTCAGTGTTTACTTGGTTACTGACTGTCCCACACTCAGAATCCACTCTTAGATCAACCATGTAGACTTATTCTGTGCTACTTTATTTCTCACTCATTTGCTTTCTCTATTCAACTCCTGCTGTCTCCTGCAGCTTATGACCTGTGCATAAGGTCATATTGATTGATCCAAATATATGCTGTTCTTTCTCCTGAAAAATAATAGTTAAGGTTCTGGGTTCCTAATCAGAAGGTCAGATTTTCAAGCCTCAGCAATGCCAAGCTTCTATGGTTGGGCTCTTGACCAAGGCCTACGACCCTCTCTGCTCCAAGGTAAAGTGAAGAAAGAATTTCACTGTAATGTATATGTAATCAAATGAGGGCTCTTTAAAAACCTGTGTGCAATCTAATGTATAATCCTGATTTTGAAGTCACTGCCTAAGACTGCATTGATGAGTATAGTTGCTGACTCATCTTTCAACTATGGCATGTGCTAAGCCATCAGTTCTTTTGTGGTGCACTAAAACTATATTTTGCCACTTCTATATTAGAAGACAAGGACTTCTCCTCTTCTCTCACTAAGCTAGCATACCAAGAGTGTTATACAGACATTAATAATAGTTAATTAATAAAAAACATAGAGTAGAATTGTAAATATTGGGCTATAAATACATAGTGTTTATAGCCCAGTAATATATACAGTACAAGGTTTAAGAAATCAAGCTTGTGTTTATTAACAGTCAGTTAAGTCAAAGTGTGAGAATCATATGTCTATAAAACATATGTCTGTAAAATCTTGTGAGCAGTAGTTATACGTTTCAACACATCAGTTTGTCTAGAAGTATAAATGCAGAGGTTTATGGCATGAAGCACAGTTACTTACTGTAGATGACAATGAGCATTGCATTATTATGTAGAAGTGGGCATTAAGGGAACATGTCAAAGTTTACCAAAACTTTCAGCAATGTATTAGATGGCACACAAATCTGAGCAAAACTTTTAATAATAATAATTTTAAAAGTGGGAATGCACTGCCACTTGGAATTTAGGTAGATTCCTTTTAAATAGGACTTCTTTTTAAATAGGAAATTCCTTGTGAGCTTCATGCTTGAGTATGCATGCAAAAGTAAAAGCCTCCCACTTCACTCTCTCAATTTCTTTGTTGCAGGATCGTCTGAATAACAGAGTGAAAACTAAGAGTTCAATAAACAATGAAACCAAACCAGAAAAGAACTGACTGACATTGAATTAATCATCTGAATGATTACAATCTATTTATTTATTTTTCTATGATGGTGATGTCTAAGCTCTAATTAAACTGTGTATGTGAGCAGAACAGTTAAAGTAATAATGTGAAACATTTGGGGCTTACAATAAGCTGCCCTGAGAAATGGTGAATGTGCCCATATCTGCAGCAGCAGTGCATATGCTTTGTCTAATAAACATGCTTTGTAGCTTTATTATGTACTAACCTAGCCCCATGTTGTGACATGCGACATTTTGATTGAAAGTCCTTGGTGTTATCAGTGGAGTAGCAGACTAAAGCTCTGTTTACCCATGCAAATATTATCCATGAATTAATTTGAATCTGAGCCTAAATGCATATGTCTTTATGATTACATGGCTTCTTCCAAAATGCTTTCAACAAATGAGGGTAGACCTATTTCTCAAGTAGCAGAGTGATTAAAACTCTGCAAAACACACAAGAACAATGCTAATTCCCCCTTATTATTGGGCTTCCTGGCAGGCTTTTTATTTTAGTCTTCATTAATAATGAATTCATTATGGGGTATGAAAGCCATAGGAGATAATTGCTGAGGCTTTGGTTTTTGTTGTAGCAAAACAGTTCATATTTCATAACTTAGTCTGCTGGGCTAATGAGGAGTGCCAGATATAATTTCAGATACTGTTGGTCATGTCTGACACCTTATATGGTCACTATATGTGATCTGACTATCACACATTTGTGCTTCATGAACTTACTGTTCCAGATGTTATTCCACTTTCCTGGGAAGGCTTTCCACAGATTTTAGATCATGTCTGTAGGGATTTGCACCTTCAGACATAATCAAGCATAACTGTGGTCAGCTACTGATGTTGGGCTTGAACACGTGCTGTGCAGCTCATCCAGGGCTCTGTGCAGGACACTCGAGATCTTCCCCTTCAATCTTGGCTACCTATGTTGATCCTCTCTTTATACACTGGGGCACTGGCATGCTGGAGCAGGTTTGGTCCAGTTTCAGTAAAGGGACATTGTAATGCCACAGTATAAAACACATGGCCATATCATGCGTGTAATATGCAATATAGCCTTTAAGCATATGTGCAAATGATTGAAAATGACCTTCAACGTAAATATTTATTTATATTTATTCATACACTGGAAATATTACAGATTTTTCTGAATTCTGTTGTAAAATGTAAGCAGACATGAAAATAAACCAGTTTAAAGTTACACTAAGAAAAAATAAGAAGTTTCCAGTTTGTATGAATGATTTTCTATGAGGTATTCATTACCCGATTTTCATCATTATAGTTGGTTTGCTGCCTTTCTGTCATGTGGGCACATAGCACTGCGGCAGATCAATCTTACAAATGGTTCTCTAATCTTCAGATTTAATAGACCACTGAAACTAAGTGAGTTTACATATTTCTCCCTGCTCTCCTAAGGAAGAATAACAAATGCAAAATGTGTGAACTCTTAGAATCTGAGTGCACATTCTGTGTCACAATCTACTGGGCTATATCTTTGATCTTTGGTCTTGATAGACATAAACTTGTAAGAGTTTACAACTTTAATGGATAATGAGTATTTCATATGTATTCCCACATGAATTAGTGTATTAGAACGTTTTTTTCTCCCAGAAGAATGTTCAAAGTTTCAATGACTTTCCATTAACGAGCTTAGAATCGAGCTAAGAAACTGTACGACAGCAACATTTACTACTGAATATCCGTGCAACGTTAATACATCAATCTAAACATTGCAATATGAATTGATATATTAGTTAACATAAGTGCAGGCTGCATTCATTATACATACTAAAAATGAACCAAAGGAAAATTGTAGGAACATATGTCACTGAAACATATTGAAAAATAAACCTTGAAAAATAATATTTATGTAAAATGTACTGGATGGATAAGCAAAGGATCTACATCTACAAATCTACATGATTTAAAATTATTAAAAGTAATGTAGGTTTTTTTTTTTGCAAATCAGAACAGATTTATGGTTAGCATCAGTGCATTTAAATAATGTGGCTTGACACATGCAGGTTCACATATATTAAAACATTAATTTTCTGGAAACTTTACAAGTAGATGATGCATACAGATCACAAAATGTATTTAAATACACCAGCTTCTCAGATTGATTTAAAACCTCAGATAACCGTGGCAAGAAATTTGAACAATGGTACAATAAGGCTCAGATTGGCCTGGTGAGGCAAAATTCTTACTTACAAGAGGTAGTTCTGTAAATATAAATATTTAGTCTTATCATTCTTTGTAATCACATATCACAGTAATACGTGTTGTTTGCACATTACTTTGCTGCTTGTGATTGCCTTTGATTTCCCCATGAGTGGAGCAATGTAATCATTAAAAAAGTTTCTCAGTCATTTTTCCACAACAGAACCTGATTACATTGTGATTTGGGCAGTTCTGGTCAGCCCTTATTCTAGTTATGTCTGTGACATTTTGTGGATGAAAAACAGCTATGGTTGAAATGAATTTCAATTACTTTGACCTTATTTAGCAGTAACTCAGACAATCACAATAGTATTTTGCAATCATCAACACCATCTTTTTTTTTAACCCAACTATATGTATAGTGAATGATCCTCAGCTTTTAAAAGCACACTAATACATCCATTGTATTTTAATGGCATATGATGGACGGTCCTCAGCCAAAGCTTTCTGATGCTGCTTTTAGTTATGACTCATACGATTAACCAGGATTGATTCGGCACTGGATAATAAATCTCATTAGCACGTGGACATCAAAGAGTCATTAAATAAAAACGATCAGTGATGTGACCTTCTCTGAAGGAGACAGTATATGTTTGTCTAGCCGTTTGCTTTTATTTCTGTCAGACAATAGACAGGTTGGATGCACAAAATGTCATTAAAAATTCATTAAAAATGCTGGGGATCTGTGATTGTATTATGTTGCCTCACCTCTAGTATCAAGAATTTATGGGCCATTTCCAAAACCTAATTTATGCAGGCGCATAAATTATACTAGAGTTTCATGGAAAACATTAGCAATTGGAATTTATATGTAAGTACATTTTAAATGTGTACATTCACATGTGATTCTTTGACATTCTCTGCAAGACACAATAGTGTATATGTTCTATTATAATAGTAATCTACTGGGTTGTAATGTATTTATTTTGATGAGCAATTCTGCCAGCACATCTAACTATCACTGATAAAGACTTGGATGACGGCTAGAACACTGCCCATAAGGAGAGATCTGTCAGTTCAACAAGTTTCATGTGTTTTGCTTGATTAAGACACTAATACTGGCTGTTCAAACAGCAGAACAACTGCAACTTTAATCATGTTTCCACCTTAAACGAAATCATGGTTGGTTTGACTGGCTCACTTTCTTCTGAACTATATTTGTATGAGCTACTCAGCAGTGATAGGTGCCCATTTCTCAAAGCAGACAGCAAATAGAGGAACTGAATGCATCATTAATCAAAGTGGCTCATGGCCAAGATTGAGCATGATTGAAGCACTTGTTCAGTGCATTCCTTTGCTCTAGTGCAAAGAAAGAAAATAATATGATTGTGAAAATAATATGATGTACTCTCAAAGCTTAGAGTCCACTATATTAAAGCTCCTAAAAATATGGAGACAATAATTGAGAAGTGCCTGTCTCTCTTATTTTTAAACTTTAAAAGAAAGCATCCTTATTGAAAGTTAAATTTAATGAATGTTTGAGAGACTTTTTATATGAATACGACGGTATGAAATAATAGCCTATAATAACCATCATCATGAATTTGCATGTATTCTTGAAGAGCAACCCAGTAAATCATGAGATTTACATTTATTTCAATGCTTCAGCTGCTCTAATTTATCTTATACTATTGAGCTCAAGGGCCCAGCAGTGACAGATACTGTTAAAAGTCTTGTACAAATAAATTGAATTGAATATTTTTTTTAATTTTTTTAAATGTTTTTAACTGTTAGCCAGTTATCCTCCAGAATATACATATAATAGGTGACCAGTCATGATTTGGCTAAAGATTCATTACTCTGTGCAGAAAGAATCTTTGTCATATATGAATTTTTTATATATAATATATATACATGATGAGAATACAAAACATATGCATATTTCCAAATATGATTGTTTCTATGGTACTTGATATGTTTTATGTATAAATATGCTGGCACATTAAAATGTCAAGGCAGCAGAAAGATCAACAGCCAACATTAGAAAACATTTGTGTTGAATAATACTGACATTAGCTTGCTAGATGGTGCATGACTAATAAACTGAACCTTCCAGTGTAACCAAGACTGAAGTATAGATGGCAGATTGTATCTCTCACTTTGTGTGTGTGTGTGTGTGTTCTACTGCATTTTCATGGCCACTCGGTCATTACGTCTCTTCCCTGAAAATCCCAAATCCTCTTATTGTTAACTAAGTGTGCATCCCATGACCTCATGGACATGGTCCATATCCCACACTTTCACACAGTCGGCAATTTGTTGCTCCTGCTTTTGTTCAGTGAAGTTAATTAGCCATTCTCTTGGCTTCCTAGAAATCTCAATTTTGACGTTTGTTTATTTTTATTGATTGCTACCTCTGCCTAGTTTCACCCTCTTACTGATTGCATGATTTTCAGTCCTAAATTGGCTTTTAGTTTCTCTCTTTCCCCTGGTTTTATCAATAATCACTAACCTGCATTAATATCCAAACCCATGTAAATAGCTCAGGTAAAATAGCTTGCTAGCACATAGGGAAAATTTAATTTACTATTTTATATTCATTTAAAATTTTATCATGACTATTACAAACTTGTTTAAAATCATATTTGATAATAATCTGTGTTTAATAATCCACATACTTTTGGTCTTCTAATTTTGCACTTTAAATTTAAAGTAAGCTTTTAATGTGCAGGCCTTGTTGACTTGTAAAAGGATATTTCAGTGCCTTCGTCTGCCATCTGGAATATTCAATCTTTTGTTTGACACCTTAAAAGCAACAGCTAATTTTGGCTTCCTGGCTTCAAATCTGGCATCTGCCATTCTTTACAGTTATATGTTATAGATCTTTTAGATTTATTCTCTCATTGGCTATTTTGTTTGAGTTCATTCATGTGTGCTTGAGACACCAAAAACATACACAGAGTAAGCAAGTCTCAAGAGAACTAAAAAATGATAGGCTGTAATTTATCATTTCTGTACTCTGGGTGCATTACCAAGCAGTCAGTTTCTTGCATAGCAACAAAGTGACTGCCACCCAAACGATCTGTTGTGTAAAGTCCACAAGATTTGGTCATTGTAGAAACCAGCTGACAAGAGAACATTCTTCTACATTAACAGTACAGGTTGCTTCCTTGTGCATTTGCAAGAATAATGTAGATCAGTTGATCCTGTCATGGTTTTAATTAGTATTGAGCAAAGTGGACACTTCCATACTTGTCAGCAGTCTTCAGGCTGCTGTTTTATTTGTTTCAGCAGACCACAAAAAAAGCTTAGAGAACTGTCTTTTTTGTGCTGCTATTTTTCAGAATGTACATTACATAGCAATAAACCATGAAATCACAAATGTCACAACAATACTCTGCACCTTTGTTTACATGGAATAATTTTGAATCTTGTTTGGATTTCCTCTCTTCATTTATACTGTAGCAATGCATCAGCAGTAAGAGCTTGGGTGGGATTGATTGGGCATACAGAGAAATTTATCTGACCCTATCTCCCTGTATAACTTATAGGATCATTAGAGGGAAAAAGAAAGACTGGGAGAAAATGTGCTTGATCTCTGTTATGGTTTGTGTCTTCATTTGTCTTGCCTGTTTTATAAAAATGTGCTTGTTCCAGCAGAATATAGGCTATGTATGATATCTGTGTATGATAATGTATCAATTCCAGATCATCATTTTTAACAAGGCACATATTAACTCAGCTATTAAAATGCTTTTAATATAACATTTTAAACGCAGGTCACATTACTACATCTGTGGTTTATGTTAATGCACTCCACTTAATATGGGGGACATTATACAAGTTTTTATGCATACATTTTCAATCAAATATACAAATGCTGAGATTTTGATATAATGCACATTATGAACCTGCCATTAGAATAAAAGTGTTACAAAAGAATGTTTATGTAATTTCAAATGATCTGCATTTTCTACATGTAGTTACATTTATATATATATATTTTCTTCATTTATTACTTGAATCATATTGTGTGCGGAAATCTCAGATGTTTACCACAGCATACTTTATTCTTATTGCTATCATTCTTTATTATTGTTTATAAGAGTAATATTATCTTGGGAGTGGTATCATTAGCACAAGTGTCATCCATAGAGGATTTAAAAATATCGCTGTGCCAGTATATTTTTATAATCACACCTCCTGGTCTATCACTCTACCACAAAGTACTGTAGGTGTGTTTACTTTGAACCTGGAGGAGAGTATAGGGGGAAAAAAAATCTTATTCACAACCACATAAGCAAAACATCATCAGTGTTACCCATTAAGTTACTAGAATAGAGCTCTTACATCTAGGCTATTATAGTGTTTTCCATGAAGATGAAGCTTCTTTGTCTGGTGCAGACTGCTAAATCAATACACCTTTGTTTATGCTGCTATTCAGAAAAATACAGAAGATAAATATGCCTCCAAAATCCTGTATCATTAAAGCTGATGAAAAGCACAATCTACTATTCATAGGGGAAAGTTCTTTTGTGCAAACTTACATCCTTTGTTGCTCATGCAAGGAAAAGCACTCAATTGCATCATATAACTGCTCCAAGTGGCAATCATGTTTATTTGCATCCTTCAAGCACAAGTGTGTAGAAATTGGAACAGCACTGGCTGGTGACTTATTTGACATTTTGCAATATCATCGAGCTGTGGAAGGAATCAGAAAATGTGTAATCAGGAAATTTATACTTTTCATAAGTTTAAACATAAAATGTCTACTTTAAGTTATCTGTTTCCTGCTGGTGATTTGAGTGCAGAACTGTTTGTGGTAATTTTATTTGTAAGCCATCATAGCAAACATGATGGTTTTTAAATGGTACTATCTACAGACATTTTATAATTTCATCTCCAGTAATTTTATCTTCAGTCTGTCAAAGTGGGGCCATTTTTAGCAACATTGAGCAGTTTTCAAGCGATGCAAACTCCAAACAGAAGTAAGGCATAATTAAGGATCAAGCAGGTCTGGAGAGCAGAAGAGGTCAGGCTCACTGGTGTGTAGCTCGACAGGGAGAGTGTGAGAGGAAAGGAGGGAGAGAGTGCGTGTAGAAAGAAATACAGTTTATTATTATATGCTTATTGTTAACATTATTGCAAACTTCCCAGTTCACCAAAACACTTCCATGCACCTTCTGCTCCTTTACCTAAAACTATTCACAATACACTTTACAAAACAAATGGGTTTCCAGCCTAGACTGTGTCTGTCTCCTGAACACTAATTGAAAGGCAGTTCCACAACTGTGGGGTTTTGTAGGAGAAGATCTATGCCCTGCTGTAGCCTTAACGATGTGATAAAACCAACAAATAGTCTTTAATGTTCGATCATTGAGGCATAATGCATCATACAAAACAAAGGTTCACTCAGGCACTGTGGCACGAGATTATTCAGTGTTATACAGGTCGACTACAGTATATTATAATCAAAATTAGATTAAAAGTTAATCAAAGGCAGTGTGTATAAGATACAGAGGATGTCTTTGTATCTTTTGGTTCTAGTAAGGACTCTTGCTGCTGTATTCTGGACTAATTGGAGCTTGTTTATGCTTCTAGTGGAACATCCAGACAGCAAGACATTACAATAATCCAGGCTAGATGTAACAAAAGCATGAACTAGAGTTTCTGCATCATTTTTTTGTTTATGTAAGCTTCAAATGAATGACTCATTTCTAATCACACAGATATTTTACTACTGCACATGAAGAAGCAGAAAAACCATCCAGAGTTACTCTGTAATCAGAATACGTTCTTCTAGCTACATGCGGTCAGAGTACAAGTGGGTTTTTCTTGTTAATAAGCATCCAGTGTCTAATGTCTTTTACATATTCCTTAACTTTATTAAATTAGTGTCTTTCATCAGGCTTTGTTTATACCAAAACATTTGTCATATACACAACACTGGAAACTAATACAATGTTTATAAAGGTAGCATATATACATTTGTTGTTTATAATACTAGTAAAATATACAATGTTTTCATTGACGTATTTATAATTTTTAGACTTATTTCTCATTAAATGCAAATTATCTTAATGAATAGGGTTTAAATAGTGTTTATGGAAGCCAGAATGTTGGTGTCTTTCATTGGAATTAAAACAGATTCTTTAAAAATAAAACTATCGAAAATAACAATTAGCAATGTATTAATTAACATGATAAATTGTTAACTGTATTATATTCATTAATTATTTGCAGCAATTTATGTTCTGGTGTAAGTGACTTTATCTGAATGCCAAAGATTCCCATTATGTAAGGTTTATTCAGATTTACTAATTGCTGGGGATGGAGCACAAAACATTGTGTTTCTAAAATGATTTCAAATGAAATTTTGATTTTTACTTTATGCAGTTAACTATCTGTACACAATAAATGCATTTAAAACATGGTATTTAACTGCAGATTCTTATTCTAATACAGGAGTCAATTCCATCGTTACAGTTAACAGTCAGTGCACATTAATTACATTTAAAATGTAGCAGTTAAATGAAGCCTATGGGTTCATGGTTTTGAGCAGAAGCCAAAGATGACTTTTTATGCTCCTTACAATTAACTGATTGTGCTTATCAGCCTCACTGCCTTTATTTCCAAGACATGTCATTAATCATGTTTTAATTTATAAATTGAACAGCGCCATTTATCATATAAATGATTTTTGCACAAAATAATTTAGGCTTTCAGAAATAGGCATTTTAATTAACATAAAATTTATAATTTTACAGATTTATTAATATTAATTTTTTTAGGTAGATTTTACATGTGAAAATAGTTTTTGACTGCAGGATGTTGACTTTATTCAGCGGAACTTCATGAGACTTTACATTAGACATTGGCACTGATGGTGGTAGTACCCATATAATTAATTTTAAAATATTAAAATCTCCCTAAGGACATTATGGTCTATATATTATTCATTTTGTATGAAGATAAAGAAATGTTCAATTATGTCACAAGCAGTACATTAAAACTCTTATGACTAATGTGTTTTACAGAGGTGCTATGATGCTAATGTCAGAGAACAAGAGAGACAGCAAAATGAGTCCATGGCAAAGTGCCAGGCCCTGAAAGCAATGAAACATGGACTACTGTATATCTACTGCCAGTTAAACATGGCTCATGCTGAAGCCAGTACATGGATGTTGGCTATGGTCCATTTCCCTAAACCTGAGCTGTTCAAAGACCATAAAATATGGCTCTTTATTTTAATTTTAAAATAGTTTATTATTGACTATTTTATCTATTAACTAGTATGATTCTATTTATATACATTACACGAACACACACACACACACACACACACACAGTATATATGATTCTGATTAGAGAATATATTTAACCAGCATATATTTACTTTAAGGGAAGAGCCCAAATATGCTGTACAGATGCACGTGTGAAACTAGATACTGGTCTAGAGTGAAAATGTTGATTTCAATATCATTCTTTTTTGAATGTTTGTATGGGTGAAATGAAACAAAGCAGCAGCATAAGCCCCACTTTCATTTCTTTACTGTGAAGATGTCAGCCATTTTGAACTTTTATACCTTTTACTTTAATTTCATTTACTTTACTTTACTGTATAATTTATTGTAGAATTTATCTGAACATTTGCCTCACACCTCCAGGTTTGGGGATTGCATCTCTTCTTTGATACTCCAGGTTCCTTTCCCAGTCCAAAGAGATGTGCTGTAGGCTGACTGACATTTTTAAATTGTTGAGAGTGTGTATTATTTTGATGGAATGCCTTGTGCTCCAAGTCCCCTGGGATAGGTTCCAGGCTCCCCATGACCCTGTCTAGGTTAAGTGGATGGATGATTATTTCTTACAGCAAAGACTATCCTTTTTCTGCTGCTGTAATATGTATATTTCCCTCTGGGATCAATAAAGTGACCTATCTATCATAGTGTGTACATATGAAACAGATTGAAGTAACAAGGAAAATATGAAACCTGAATCATTTTACATGAAACATACATTAGTGTGTATATCTGTCACATTACTGGCTGTCCCTTTAAAATTCAGCATTAAAATAGCACCTCAGGAGTAAAAGATCTTTTTTAAATAGTCATTTGAAATATGTGCTTTCCCTCACCTTCATCTAGAAAATCATACAAATAAGTGCCATGGGTGGTCCTTCTTTATAGATTTGCTGTGTATAGATTTCATCAATTCAGAATGGACTACAGCCTTTGTGATCACTTGAATTTCTTCTTTTCTTGCTGTTCATTGGTGGTTTCTTTGCTTTCTCCCCTGGTATAAGCTTCATTTCATCATTTATCCTGTTTTCTGTGAATCTCTGCACACACTCGTGTCCATCTCACTCAGTCATTCTGACAAGTTTTTACTGTTTTCAGTTGGCACTTAATGTGTGATTGGCCTAGAAGCTATATTTAACTCTTAGTTCTTAAAGGACCATTTCTTCAGTCTTTTAGATTATTTGAAGAGGAAAAAAAGGTGAGACAGCTTTCTCATGACAGGTGATAAATGGTCACAGTGAGGGAATCTACCTGCTGCATCAACAAATAATAATGGGTTTCCTAAGGTTAGCAGATTACACATGGTGGTCGTGTTTTACCAAACACTTGAATGCATCAGTCTCTTTACTTACTCCTTTCCATTATTTCTCTTCTCCACTTAAGGCTCTAAATAACACACAATATATGAGCTATTACACACAGCGTTTTACCAAGTTATGCAGATGGAAGTTTGTATTGCGCAGGCTATTACAAATGTTTACATATTTTTGAGAGCAAATACTTACAGTGCTAAACACTGTGTGTCCTTTTCATGAAACTGTCTTATAACATTTCACTGAGCACTGAGAGTAAACATGAATTAGCATCAGCTGAGGGAAGCAAACTCCCATCCGCTAGTGTCTTAATTACAGATCATGAAATATATGTTGCAGTTATAATGAGACAATAATTGGAAAGCATTCAGCACACTATACAAAACACAAAAGAACAACTAAGGAATGGAAGAACTATCAAAGATCCTAGTAGAAGAAAAATAGAGGGCTACGCTTGATGTGCTTTTGGTTGAGGTAAAAGCAAATTAAGGAGAGATTTATAGAAATATGCTCATTAAAAAAGGGAATAATTAGCTAGAAAGCCTGACATGAAGTAAGTTGCTGTATATAACCAAAAGCTTGTAAACACCTAACCATCACACTCATAAGTGTTTCTTCCACAAACTGTCAGCCGAAAAATAGATGTCGCTGTATGCTGTAGTGTCACAGTTTCCCTTCACAGGACAAAGTGGCCCAGACCTATTGACAACACTCCCCTTCACAGACCAACATCCATAAAGACATTGTTTGCCAAAATTGGTTAGGAAGAATTCAAGTGTCCTGCATAGAGCCCACAGGGATAAACTAACATTGACAACTTTGTTATGAACTAAAATGACTACTGCACCTCAGGCCTCCTCGCCCAACATCAGTGCCGGACCTCACTATTACTCTTGTGACCGAACCTGCAGATCCCACTAACACGCTCCAAAAGCTAGTAGACAGCCTGAAAGAAAAGTGGAGGTTCTTATAAAAGCAAAGAGGAACTACATGTGGAACAGAACATTCAAGAAGCATATAGGTATGATAGTCTGGTGTCCATGAGCCTCTAGTGTATGTGAAGTCAAACAGCTTCCTATACAAGACTGAGTGTGTCAAACTTCTGTTATAAATAAATAGCTCCTTAGTCTATATAAATACAACAAAATAAATTAATCAGAAACTGAGAAATCTGAAATTAATAAAAATGTATAGAATTTCCTTGTATGAAATTGCTACAGCTGTATGTGATATTGCTATTACTCATACTACTCTGCCTCATATACTTGGTATGTTTATTGATTAGACTGATATTGATTTAAGCATTTAACAGTAAACATTTTTCAGGTTATTAAAATATTATTCTCAAATTTATACAGATTTCAAGATGTAAGTTAGTGTAAATTGTAAGAAGTTAGTGAAATATTGGGTAGCTTTGTTTGGTAACTTTGGGTTGATATGATAAATAAGATATAAATTATTATATGATAAATAAGGGTTACTGTCTTTGGTAAATATTTGGTCCTTATGATATGTTGCTTCCTGTAGATATACTACTGTTTTTCACCATATCTCTTACCTGGAACAGCATAGTAATGCATTAAAATGCACATTATATATTTAAAATGTCATACCAGCATAAATCATTTGCGAGTGATGAAGCAGAGATAAGACCAACAGTCACCCTATACCGCATACATTACAGTGGATTGGTTGCACTTCAAAATCCTAAGATGCAGGATGTAATTTAATTTTTGTAATCCAAAGACCTTGGCTTTTGCTGAGCTTCACAAAGGAAGCAGCTTCTGTCTCCCAGGATATGCTGCAAGCATCACACTTTGTGCTTTGTGTTATGAAAAGCTGTGAGATTAATAAATTAGCTGTGATAATAATCAGTGGCAGAGCGGCCCTAATGTGTCCGATTGTTTAATGAAATTCAATACAGGCTTAATTGGCCACAGTGGAGGGAAGTGTGTGTGTGTGTGTGTGTGTGTGTGTGTGTGTGTGTGTGTGTGTGTGTGTGTGTGTGTGTGTGTGTGTGTGTGTGTGTGCGCGCGCGCGCTGATTAAGCTTTTAACTCAACAATCCACACTGTCCTGTCTTGACAGGTGTTAATCTTCCTCCAGGAAGATTAGACAGATAAGAAGAAGAGGACTATAATGTGCATCAGTATTTTCTAGACTTTATCAATAGAGTCTTTTTTTTATGTATATCTTATCAGAGCTGTAAGAGCAGTGGCAAGTGCAGAATGACAAAATGCAAAATGCGTAATATTTTTAAAATATGGCAAAAGGAATATATAAAATTTGAGCAATTTTGAAATGAACTGATTGAACGGTATCTTAACTGGTTATGCAAACATGCTTATGCACCAGTTATTTGTTTGGTGTCAGCTAGTACAGTAAACATTGTAGGTGTGAGATCTGATGTCATGGACATTTAGTTGAGATATGATGAAAGCTGCGGAGTTTACTGCATACAACTCTACTGAGTTCTTCTTTCCTCTTACGGGGTCGTAAGTAGAAGTGACCACTAGGGGATGACCCAGAAACAAGCTTCAATTCAACTTTAAAGCATCAAATCCTCCAAAAACACGAAAAAACCTATTTACCTAGTAAAGTTTATAATCTCAATAATTTTTTAAGCCCACACACAAAGCACAATATGATTCACAGCCTTCATACAATTAGAAAAAAATTTCGGACAAAACTGACCTAGGTGGCGCTAGACCGGTTTTTCCCTTACCTTTAGACGCGTCTCTTTCTTCACTGGGGTAATATATTCCAACACAAATAATCCACAAAAATCCACACAGGTCCAAGGAATTGAAATCTGTAAGCCTTTTAATCCAAAACGTCGCGCCGCAAATATTCCGTTAGTGTTCTGAAAACTGGAAACAGAAGTGCGCCATCATCTCGTTTTCGCTCTAACTCCTAATTGGGATATTCAAAAATTCAAAGCCTACGTCATATTTATAGCCCAGGTCCTAACGAATCAAATAAGCCCTCATTTGAGCCAATCGGTGCTTGTATGGCAGAGATAGACGGCTGGGAAGCCAATGGTGGCATGACCTCATTTTTGGGAACCCGCCTTTGACTGACAATTACTCCTTCCAATAGCAATGAAATGGGCTGGGACCTATACAGCCGTTTAGCCAATAAGCAGACGATTCCAACGGTATATGACATGCCGTATGTTCTTTGCCTGTGTCTGCGTGAACTGGATGCGCAGAAGAATTCTTGCGTAATCCCTGACCTTT